>NW_007255244.1:265305-316645 GCF_000164805.1 Carlito syrichta | reverse complement strand
TTCATGGTCCACTTATGAGTGAGAACATGTGATACTCAGATCTTTTTTTCTGTGAGAGATCACTCAGTATTATAGACTCTAGTTCCATCCAGGTTGTTGTAAAATTCATGATTTTGTTGTTTTTTATAGCTGTGTAGTATTCCATTGTGTATATTTACCCCATTTTTATAATCCAATCCTCTTTTGACGGATAGCATGGTTGGTTCCAGGTTCTTGCTATTGTGACCAATGCTGCGATAAACATACATGTGCAGGTATCTTTTTTATAGAGTGATTTGAGTTCTTCAGGGTGTATTTCCAGTAGGTGGATTGCGGGGTCATATGAGAGGTTGATATTTAGAGCTTTTAGGAATCGCCACACTGCTTTCCACAGGGGTTGCACTAGTTTACACTCCCACCAACAAAGTAGAAGTGTTCCCTTTTCACCACATTCTCTCCAGCATCTGTTATTTTTTGAGTTATTGATAATGGCCATTCTGACTGGAGTTAGGTGGTATCTCAGTGTAGTTTTAATTTGCATGTCCTTGATGATTAGTGAGGATGAACATTTCTTCATGTGTCTGCTGGCCACTCATATGTCTTCTTTTGAGGAGTGTCTGTTCATATCTTTTGCCCACTTTGTAATGGGGTTTGCTTGTTTTGTTCCTTTCAGCACATTTGAGCTCCTTGTTGATCCAAGATGTTAGGCCTTTGTCAGTCATGGAGTTGGCAAATACTTTTTCCCAGTTTGTGAGCTGTCTCCCTGCTCTCTTGATGATTTCTTTGGCTTTTCAGAAGCTTGTCAGTTTAATGAGGTCCCACTTGTCTATCTTATCTCTTATGGCCCATGCATTTCGAGTTTTGTTCAGGAATTGGATGCCAGTTCCAATTTCCGTAAGGGTGTGTCCTGCATTTTCTAAGGTTCTTATGGCTTCAGGTTTTACATTTAGGTCTCTGATCCATGTGTTTATATTTCATTATTTTATTCTCTTCTTCTGCTGAGTACCATACCATTGTATGACTATAACACAGTCTATTGAGTTTCTTATTTATTTATTTATTTTTTAGGAAGCAGGATTTATTGAGAGGACACAAAAACTCCTACAGTGGGAGGGGACCCAGAGGTTGCCAAATTATGTATTCTTCTTTTATTTTTCCAAATTGGAGTCTCACTCTGTCACTCAGGCTGGAGTGCAGTGGCATACTCACAGGCACTGCAACCTTGACCTGCCGGGCTCTGGTGATCCTTCCACTTCAGCCTTCCAAGTAGCTGGAACCACAGGCATGTGCCACTATATCCAGCTAACTTTTCAGTTTATTGTAGTGATGAGTTTTCCTCAAGTTGTCCAGCCTGGTTCTGAACCTGTGGGCTCAGACAATCCTCTCACCTTGGCCTCCCAAAGTGCTAAGATGATAGACATGAGCCACTGTGCTGGCTAGAGTTTCTTATTTTTTTAAGATTGAGTTTTGAGTATTCTTTTTTTTCCCAATAATCATTATTTTTTTATGATGTTGTGGGGTACAGTTAAGAGTTAGGTATACAAATACATTTCATTCAGGTATCCTATTGATTAGAGGTGCTTTGCTATCCCCAGACAGATATTTGCTCGTTAATCCCATCTCCCTCCCCACCCAGAAGTATCTATAAGTTGGACTTTATCAACATTTAAAACTTCTCTTTTATATACACTGTTAGTGAATATAAAAAGAAGGAATAGATTAAGAGAAAATATTGCAATTTACTTATCTGCTGAAGGACTTACAGGTAGAATATATAAAGAATACTAATGTGTAAATTGCAATATTTTCTCTTAATCTATTCCTTCTTTTTATATTCACTAACAGTGTATATAAAAGAGAAGTTTTAAATGTTGATAAAGTCCAACTTATAGATACTTCTGTGCACTTCATGCTTTTGGCCTCATAATATATGAAATTTTTGCCTAACCTAAAGACACAAGAATATTTATTCTAGAGGATTGATAGTTTTATGTTTTGTACTTAGGTCTATAAATATTTGCGTTTTTACTTAGGGCTCAATGAATGAGTCAAAAGGTATTTACTTATTTCTTTATTTTGCATAGAAATATCGAGATGTTACCATAAAATTTGTCAAAAAATTCCTCTTTCTACTGAATTGTTTTTGTACTTTGTTCAAAAACCAATTGTTCATATATGTGTGGAATGATTAATAGACTCTTGATTCTGCTACATTGTTCTATTTGTATATGCTAAGTATGCCAACACTGGACTTTCTTAATAACTGTGCTGGTGTACTAAGTCTTGAAATCAGGAAATTTTGGTCCTCCAGCTTTGCAATTTTTCAGAGTTGTTTCGGCTATTCTAGATGAACATTTTCTTACATATGAAAATGTTAAACTACATATATATTTTTTATATAGATTCCTTTTTAAAAAAAATTTATCTTGAGTCTCACTCTGTTGCCCAGACTGAACTGCAGTGACACAATCACATCTCACTGTGGCCTCAGACTCCTGGGTTTAGGTGTTATTTCCACCTCAGCCTACCCAGTAGCTGGTACTACAGGCATGTGCAACCTTGTCTAGATAGTTTTTGTGTCTTTTTGTAGATATGAGGTCTCCTTATGTTACCCCAGCTGGTTGCAAACCCTTGAGTTCAAGCAATCTTCCTGCCTCAGCCTCCCAAAGTGCTGGAATTATAGGAATAAGCTGCCAGATTTTCAATTTCTGTAAAACAGAAACAAAACTGCTATTGTTTTGATTGTGAGGCTTTTGAATATGTAGATCAATTTGAGGAGAATCGATATCTATACCATACTGAATCTTTTGACCCATGAACAAACTATATCTCTTTATTTACATAGGTCTTTAAATTTTCTCAGCAAGGACTTATTTGGTTTTTCATGAACAAGGCTTGTATTTCTTGTGTCAGATTTATACTTAAATATTTTATATTTCCAAATAACGCTAAGAATTTTTTTTTCAGTTCTGATTGTTAGTTGCTAGTCCATAGAAAGTAGTTGGTGTGCACGTGTGTACTTGTAAATAGCTTTGTAGTAAACACCATGGGCTTTGCAGTCACATGCACACATCTTTGAATCTTGTAGACATTCTTCATGGAGCTATGCCATATATCTAGTAGTTTTATTGCAAACTAAAATATAAAAATAAGTTAAATCTAATAAGCTGTGCACTTTTTCCTTCCCCCCAAAAACGCTTGTGAGCCAGAATTGGTAACCAAGCTGTCATTTACTGACCCTTAAAATAAAATATAACAGAATTTTGCACATTGATTTTTTAAAATGTATTTCATTATAAAGATGTTGGGTACAATTCAAGATTAGGTATATATGTGGTCATCATACATGTAAAGTTTAGGCCTACCTTTGACCCTCATTTTGTGTTTTTATATTTTACAATTTTTCTAAATTTGATTATTGTCTTTTATTAATTTATTTTTTCCCTTTGGTAGATGACATTACATCTTCCACATAGAAGTCATAGAAATACCTGTGAATTAAGGTAGTTTAACTTTCAGTCTAGATATTTTTTATTTCTTTATCTTACCTGACTGTACTGGCTAGTCTTTACACTAATTTTGAATAGAAAAGGTAAGAGTGAGCATCCCTGTTCTTTACACTAATTTTGAATAGAAAAGGTAAGAGTGAGCATCCCTGTCTTTTTTTCTGATTTTTAATCTTAGAGGAAACAAATCCATTCCTTCTCCACTAAGTAAAATATTAACTGTCATTATTTTATGGCTGCTCCTCTTTAAGTTGAGGTATTTTCTTTTCACTCCAAATTTTTGTATGCTGAGATATTTATTGTCGAATATGTTCAGTTTTTAGTTTTGAAACACATTTAAGAAATTGGGGACAAAATCTTTTTAAGCCAAGGATTACAACTTGTGCAGAGAGAACGTATATTATGTTTGGAATCTGTTTATTCATTTTATGACAGGATGCAGAGGACTAGTTTTTCAAAAGGATATGAGTTTTAACCACAACATATTTGTCACCTACATTATTTGTCACCTACATTATTTCTGTAAATATTTATCACCATATGTGCTGCAACTACTGAGACCCACATGCCACATGTATTTTCTACAAAACCCTCAGCACACTGGAGCCCATGGGAAAAACTTCTGTGGCGAAGAGTCTCTTTGGAGGTCACAAAATAATGAGATAGAGATGGGACTCACAAGAAGATCATCTGATGCTAATACCTTTAATATTCTTTCCAGTTCTTTGTTCTGCTCTTATTTTTAGAAGCAGGTAGGTACACTTTGTCACTTTAAATACATTTTTTTCATGAAAATATTGTGTTTGTCTTATAATTACAATGAAAAAGGTAGAACATCCCCTCCTGCTGAGGCATAGTCCATATCACATTTATAGAGATATAGCCACAAGTCACACGCACATGATGATGTTGGCATCAGCAGGTCTGTGTATATCCCACGGATACTAGAAAGATTTGCTAAGTATCCCTGATTGTTTTAGAGTCTTTGGACAAGTTTTAGAGTTTTTGGAGAAGTTTTGTTATGGAAGATGTGATGATTGTACTTCTATGCATGTGTCTGGAATGATAAGGCACACAGTGTGGGAGGCAGGTGCCACTTGGGGCTTCTCATGTTGGGCAGACACCACTTGCCCCATAGCCAGAGAGGACACTGAATTCTGAGTTCTCCCTAGGCAGCTTTGGATTCAACCAAAGGGCAGTGCCTGACCTCAAGGCCCTGCAGAATCTCTCTCTAGACACTGTTGCTCTGGCACATACCCTGGCCCACCTGTGCAGAGCCACCTGCTTGCTCCCTCATCAGGACTTCGTGCCTTGAAGGTACTGGACTTGTCACTCACAGGGCTCTGTTTCTCACTTTTCCTGTGTGGAAGTCTCCTCCCATCTCTTAGGATCCTAACTGATTACTACCCTCTCTATATACCTTGCCCTATTGTCTTTTTTCTCTCTGATCATGTTAATCAATCATTTTTTAGATTCATAACACATTGTTTTTATTTTCTTACGAAACTCCTGTCCATCTTCCACTGTAATTGATCTATCTTTGCATCTCTGTTCTCCTCCAGGTAGGAGCACCTAGCATGCAGCCACAGCGCCTACTGTGTGTAGTTCTGTGTCCTGAACAAGGCAAGCGGATGGTGGCACATGTTGGGTAATTCTGGATTAGATGAGGCCTCATGCTGGTCACTTCATTCCTATTTATTATCAAAACAAAAAAAAGTTCTTCAGAACAACTACCCAGTAGGAGGCCAACTTTTATGTGAACACTTTGTGGTTTGGGGGCTTGATTTGCATTTTATGGAGATTTTCTTGGTAAGATTTCTTGGGGAATTCTGGAGAGAAAACCGGCCAGAGGGAGGCAGAAGTGGTACTGGGTCAGCAAGAAGAGGCTGAGAGACTGAGAGATGCCCAGGGAATGCTGAGAAGGAAACAGGGCAAGGGTTTAAAAGAGTGGTTATCAGCGACTGTGAGGGGAAGGAGACGTTGGTCAGTGTGTACTAATTTACAGTTAGAGAGGGAGAGTGAGTTCTGGTGTTCTATTACACCGTAGGGTGACCATAGCAAATAACAATGCAGTAAATATTTCAAGATAGTCAGGAAAGTATTTAAATATTATCACCACAAAGAATAATACGTATTTAAAGTGGTAGAAGTGGACTTGATTTGATCATTATTCAAAGTATACATTCATTGAAACTTCATGTATCTCATAAATATGCACGATCATTGTGTTGCAATTATACATTTAAAAATAAGGTAAAAGAAACAATTTATTTGTTGGCAGAGAGAAGTGGAATCCACCACTTATCTACTACCCCCAGGACAGAAAACTCAAGTCCATTCCAACGGTGCTGGAGAGGTTGTGGCAATGACCCCCCTAGACAAGGATTCATGTTGGGTTCCCACCAAGGCTCCAGTCAGCAGCAGCCATCTGCAGTAACCGCCTCTCCCACACCACACACACACACACACACACACACACACACACACACACACACACACACACACTGCAGGGTCTCTGTTCTCAGAGGGGCTGCTTTCCCCACCTCCACCCCGCCACAGATACTTGTCCTGAACTCACACAGGGCTCTCACCAAGACCTAGGCAGGGAAGGGGAATGCAGTTATTCCCCTAGTCAGGGGAGTACAGTGCCTCATGACTGTCCAGCCCATTCATCCCTTTAAAAAAGCAAAATGTAGTCATCATCAGAAATTACGATGCTTTATGCCAAGTCCTATAGACAGTGAGAAAACTCACCCTCACACAAAACATGCTAATTTTGTAAAGTGATATATTCGCTGTGCCATTTCTCCTGTTCCATGGAGACATAATTACAAATATAATGTGAAGGGGTATTGTATACAACGTGAAGATACCTTTATATTCTTTCTGTCTGTTTTCACTGTGGTTATCCATAGAAACAGAACTGGCTCCTGTGATCATACAAGCTGAGCAGTTCAGGATCTACCCTCTGCATTCTGGATGCCCAGAAAAGCCAGGGTGGAGTTCAGGTTGAATTCACAGGGACAAGAAACAGGAGAGCAGTGATGTAAATCCCAGGGACAAGAAACAGGAGAGCAGTGATGTAGATCAATGTCCCAGCTGAAGCAGTGAAGTAGAGAGAGGGAATCCTACTTTCTTTCATCATTTTATTTTCTTCAAGCCTTCAGTGGACTAAATAGCACCTATCCACATTATGGAGAAGCATCTGCTTACTCAGTCACCAATCAAAATGCCAGTGTTTTCCTGAAATATCCTCATAGGCAGAAATTATGTTGAGTCAGTATTGGGCATATCATGGCCCAGTCACATTGACACATAAGATGAACCATCACACTGTTTTTATCTAGAAAATGGAGATTCATTCATTCCTCTATCAGACAGCTAAAAAAAGCTTACTTATACCATCTGGCATGGTGGGGGGCAGGGGAGCTTTAGGTATATGGCAGTATTCTGCTAATCTATTGCATTATGACAATTATTCAAAACTTTCAGCCTTAAAACAACCACTTTAATTTGCTCATCATGTCTGTGGACCAGGACTTTGGAAAGAACACTGCAGCAGTTTGTTTCTGCTCCATGATGTCAGGTGTCTCAGAAGGAGGACTGGAAGACTGAGTGACTCAATGGCTGGGGTCAAGAATCCTCTAGAGCTATGCTGCTCAATACAGTAACCACTAGCCTAGGCAATATGAGAATTACAATTAAGTTAAATGATATAAAATTAACATTTGTGCTTCTCAGTCCCACTAGCCTCATTTAAATGCTGAGCAGGCACATGTGAGTATTTGGATGTGCTATTGGACAGCACAGATTTAGGGTCATCCTCCCTCCCAAGTGCTTGGCTGAGACCTTACCTAGAGCCTCTCAGCTGGGCCACCTTCAGCTGGCCTTTCTATGTAGACTGTGCTTCCTCACAACATGAAGTCCTTAAACTTCTCACAGGTGGCTCAGGGCTCCAAATCTGAATTTCTCAAAAGAACCAGGTGGAAGCAATCTATCTGTATGACCCAGTTTTGGAAGTGACAGGGCATTGCTTTTGTTACAATCCACTGATCAGCCAGTCACTTAGCAGGGTCCAGCATCAAGGGGAAAGGACGCAGACTCCACGTCTCGATGGAAGTCATGCCAAAGGACTGTAGACCTGTCATGAAGCTTCTACAAGTACGGAGAAAAGCGATCCACGGTCCTTCCCTGGGTTTGTGCTATCTATGTGAGAGACAGAATGGTCAACACATGAATAATGAATATAGAAAAATAGATGGGCTGGTCTTGGGAGGGGAACACAACTGGGAGCTATGAGTGAGGATAACCAGACACGAGTCTTGACAGGACTGAAACTTCTCCTGCAGAAGCCACATCCTCACTTTGGAACAGGCACCACCACCCTCTTCCTGCTGGAGGTTGCACTGCCGTCTGTGCAGGCGCTGTCCAGTGTGGAGTCAGGTGCCTCCAGAAATATCTGGGAGTAGTCATGGCATCACCCTACAGAGTGTTCTCCCAGGCTTCTGCCTGGTTTTGCTGCTGTGGAGGTACCGGGATGTCATCCTGGGGGAGAAACTGTGCAATTATGGGCCCTCAAAAGGTTTGAGAATTACATTGAAAAAGAGCAGATAAAAGGGGGGGCAGGCAGGGGATCTCAGGTCACCGAATGGTCGCTTTGAGGCTTTGGCACCACTGCATTGATTGAGGCACGTTTGAGCCCGTCTGCAGTAAGCTCCTGCTATCCAGCACCAGGACTGATTCGGTGGGACTATTGCTAAAGCGTAGTTGACTACGATATATTTTCCTAAGTCAAGAGGGAGCACTGAGCTGGAGGAAAGAGAAAGATGCCGATTGCCTCCTGGAGTGGGAGGAAGATCTATTTCGCCCCATGGGCAAATTGTCTGTCCTGTACAAATATGGCTCTGCTAAGTCAATGACACAACAGCACCAAGTAACTTCTACTAGACAGAAACACATCACACTTTCATTAGGTATTATTTCCCCCTCAGTCTCTCTTCATTTTCTACCTTTATTCCCTCAGGCATGAGGGAGTTGAAAGAAACCATAAATCTTCTAGCATGGTGTGAAGCCTAACTGGTATCATTAAGTCTGACTCAGTCTTTTGTTTGTTTGTTTTTCTTTAAAGAGCAGTGTTCTTCTCAGCTTTTTATCAGGTATTGAAATGCCCTGCTGGGAATTTTAATTCCCCAGCTCTCTGGCCCTCCTGAGCTCCCTTTGGAGCAGGCATTATTATCATTTCTATTTCACAGATGAGAAAACAGAGACCCTGGTCCCACAGCAAGAAAAAGTGAGAAAGCACTCACACCCAGACCAGCCGGACTCTAGAACTGTACTTTGAGCAGCCACTCTCTGTTGTTATCCACTCCCTGACTCTTGACTGTCTGATTTCAGAAAGAATCACATAAGTGTGATCTTTCTGTACTCTGTTGGGGAGCTCTTAAGATGTCACAAAATACAGTCCCCTTGTCAAAGGTGCCTGCCAAATGGCCTTCTGAAAACTGTGGAGTAAATTATGCGGACAGGGGACTCTATGGGATTATGGGATTCTACAAAAGCATAAAGAGCTCCTAGGTTTGAGCATTTGCATTTTTAAAAAATCCAACTTGGCTTTCTGAAATATGAAGCAACTCTCCTCACAAGTGCATATAGTAAGTGAGAACTAGGTAACAGCCACAATCCAATTAAATCCATGACAGGGCTGAAATATTGGCACCTGTTAAGCTCAGCGGAGTCTGTGGTCCTCATGTTCCCAACTTGCCATCTGAGAACTTCTCAGCTTCTAACCAACATGCCAGACAGTGAGAAAGGCGATGAGCGTAACTCCTAGGGCAGTTCAGATCCCCAGTCCCTCAGATCCCCTCACCTGTCAACCATCCTTCACAATGGAAGCTGTTCCTTGGGTCCTGGCCTTGCTGGCATTGAGCCAGTATCCTCAGGATGTATCAGGTGCACAGCAGGATTTGGAAAGTCAGCTTGAGGACTGAGGTGTCCTGGAGTTCAGAGGTCTGAGGACAGCACCTCTGCTTCCCAGACAGAATCCCAGGTTCTTCCTGCCTCCTTCCTCTTTCTTCCCTTTGCGGAACCTGAGAGCAACCTGGGTTCTACACAGGAGATCCTTCTGGGGACTGTGCCTGCCCCACTTCTTTCCCCCAGGTCTCTAGATGTCAGCCCTGCTTCTTCCACCCCAGCTGGACAAGACAGGAGAGGATAAAGCTGTGTCACTGGTCCCCAGAGTTCATGTGGGACTTCCTAGGGGGGTATGGTTTTATGTGACCTGAGGTCATACTTTCTGGTCCTGCTCTCTGGTTTACAGGTCATCAACAGATGATACCACATGGTAAGAGTCACCTCAGAATGTAAAATAGACAAAATAAATGGGGGTAGAGTGGAAGGGGCAGAGAAAATGGTGAAACCAAATTTGCATGTGAAAGCCCTTCCTTCCCTTACCCACTGACTGATCTGGCTTTTCCAGTTCTTCCTTCAGAATTTGTTCTCATCTCCCCACCTCCCTCCCTCCACTCCCTGCCTGCCACCTATGTCACCATGTACTGTGTGTAACATATCCCATTGCTATCTGAGTCTGCTCAGCTGTGTACTTCTTAGAGGTCAGCTTTGTCTTATTCACATCTGGATCCAGCATGCCTTGGTTTAGAAACAAAGGCCAATTTTTATCTCTCATATTAAACAATATTGCTATTAATAGCAAAATAATAGTTTTATTATTTATATTAAACTGATGTTTGTGGTTTCTAATTATTGAGGAGTGTGGTTCTCCCAAACCATATTGTCTCATCTACAGATGCCCTGCCCATCAGGGACCCCAGAACAACTCTCTGAGACACTACTTGGCCTGGGCCAGTGTTAGAGATCAGAAATCTCGGTGGGAGAAGCAGGGGAGAGTGAGGACTCCCTCCACCTGTACCTTCTGTGTTTCTCAGAATTGTGGGTGACCCCCTGTCTGAGCCCTAGACACTGCTCTGGCCACCAAGTGGCAAGCATTTTATGCCTCAGTCTAGAGATAGGCCACCCACTATGGGGATTTTCTAGGACAATATTCTACAGCCAAAGTACACTTTTAAATGCTAGTCACAATACCCTGGCGATGTCTGCAGGCTCCTGCATTTTCAGTGACTGCAACCCAGAGGCAGCCACCTCAAAGCATTCACCCATGTCACCTTAGGTCCCCCAGGGAGATAAGACCTCCACTTTACAGAGTAGAATTGAAAGATCCTGGGTGTCAGAGCTGGGAGAGGTGGAACTCAGGCCTGTGTAATCTGAACCAGAGAGCAGAATCAAACAAGATGGCATTAGCAGCCCCAGTAAACAAATGCTTTTCATTTCAATATTTGTGTCAAATTTAGGAAGGTTGACAGAAAAAAAAATTAACTGTATTTCAACTTTTAATAATTTTTAATGAGCATAACATTTTATTTTTAAAACTCACAACTTAAAGTAGAACAGATCTTTATAGCACAGAGTATATAAGGCACCCTTGACATAAGTAACTCCATCTTAATACAAAAGACTTCATCTTAATTTTTTAAAGGCCTCATGTCAAATGGAACCAATTACTTGTCTCATCCATTGATACTGTATCCAACCAGATAAGGACATAGCCTGGCATATGTCCTTCCACTACCAGTCCTCATCAGAGGACTTTGTGGCCATAAAAAGAACAAGACTTCACTAGCTCAAAACAGCCACTTTAATAGACACCATCTTGCTGTCACCTGTGATAAGCACCTGGCATCTGCCACCAGAGGTCCTGCCCATGTCCTTGTAAGATGCTGATGCCAGCCCAGGAAAACAACTCACTTCGCCTTCCCCTGAACTGGTTTGCTAACCCTTTCTTCTATTTATCTTCTTTTGATATTCAATGTTACTTTGTTTGATGTAGAATGTTTAACCCATTATATTTATGTATTGATTAAGTATATTACTATGTATGGTTTGCAATATTGGTTGACTTGTGGAGTGTCTTGAGTCTGCTTGCCTGTGACTCTGACTTCTGAGTAAACAGAGAGTACTAAGGAGAGTTGCTTCCTTCGGAACTCCATGTAGCTTGTGGCTTTTATGATCAATCACAACAACATCAATAAAAGTCTGACATTATAGGATGACACAAATGGGTGCATCTGGTTATCTCTGACTTGGTGCCACTCAGGACATAAAGTGTAATAAATTTACTATTTTTTTTTTTTTGAGTTGTGATCTCACTCTGTTATCCAGACTGGAGTGCAGTGGCACAATTATGACTCACCACAGCTACAAATTCCTGGGCTCAGATAATCCTTCCACCTTAGATTCCTTAGTATCTGGGAATACAGGCATGCACCACCATGCCTGACTAATTTTTTTAAATTAACTTTTGTAGAGACAAGATCTCTCTATGTTGTCCAGACTTGTCTCAAACTCCTGGGCTCAAAAAATACTTTCACCTCAGCCTCCCAAAGTTCTGGAATGACAGGCATAAGCCACCATTCCCAGCTGAGTGTAATAATTCTTAATGAACGAGTCTTTTTTAAATAGAAACTTTCCTATACAATGAATTCCTGTTAATTTTATAGCAGTATTACAAGCTCAGACTGTGGTGACTTATGAGGAAATATGGATACCAGCATAATTTAATAAACAATGGAGCTGCCATACTGGGCCTGCTTTGGGCCAGGCCCTGCACTTACAAGGCTAGTGAGCCAGACACAGTCCCTGCTCCCAGCATGCACACGTTAGAGGTGGAGACACTTCTGACTCAAGACAGAATCACATAAAACATGAATGTTGTGCTCCGTAACAGGAAGTAAACAAACCAGGCAATAATGGCAGAAGTGGAAGGATTTACCAAGGATGGCCTGGGGTGGTGAAAACCACAAGGAGATGAAAGCCACATGCAGAGTGAGGAAGAACACACCAGGCAGAAGGAACAGTGCATGCAGGTTCCCAGAGGTGGGAAGGAGCCAGAAGACCATTTGGTCAGTGTGTGACTAGGAAGAAGAGCATGGGAAAAGGGGAGGTCAAACAGATGGTCAGAGAGCAGAGGGCACGTGAGTTGAGAATTTTGCCCATGTGAGAGGCTCCATTTTGCCTCTGATTGCAGTGTAACCAATGAAGGACTGGTAAAGGGCTGGCATGCAATCTGTTTTACATTTTCATAAGATAACTCTCAGAAGTGTGCTGGTAAGGATTGTGTTATTCAGGAGATAACTCTTAGGAGTGTGTGGGTAATGCATTGGAAAGAGAAGAAATGGGTCAAGGATTCCAGTTACAAATTTGCTGGGGATCTGGACAAGATAAAACAAAAACTCCACCTAGGATGGCAAGGAGGGAACAGGAAGAAATCATAACCCCACACAGGAATCCTGCTGGGATTGAGGAAAATGTTTATACAGAGATATGTGCAGGGAGGTCTGGCTCCAGTTGCAAGATATGTGCGACATCCAAGCGGATATATCAAGAAGCAGTATTGCTGTAAATTGAGTCAGTTCTTCTGGCTTTGGTTCCTCTGGTTGGCTGTGCTGTCCTCATGGCTCAAATTCAGCAAGGCATTGTTGACATTTTGCTTTTGTGTATAGACTTGTGTATGTAGACTTAGCCAGTATATAATTTCTTGGAGAAATTGGGTGATCCAAATCTATTATTCTTTTTCCCACTGGGAACAAATCCTCCACTATGTTTTGTTTTAAGTCCAAATTCTAGCACTTCTCTTTATGGCTTTTTATTACAAAGAGGAGAGCTGTGAGACCTTTGAGGTTTACTGAGTTGCAGATACAGATAAGTAATGTCCAAGAAAAACAAACGCAAACAAAAGCAGGAAGTGAAACGAAGTCGACTGCTAAATTGGTTCAGTTAGAACTGAGAACACCTCTCAGCCTCTTGGATGTTAAATGGGCAGGAAGAGTTTCTGGCCATCCTTTTAACGCCCAGGAGGTCACCATGCAGGGAAGTTGGTATTGACAGCTTGTCCATCGGCTTTACAGGTCTAATATTTGACCCGCAGTTGGTCCTCACATGTCACAAACATGTTGGGAGTTTAACGAGAAAATACACAGGAAATGATTTCATAATTGAAGACAGGCACTTTTTAAACTCCCATTGTTGAGAAGAGACCTTTGGTCTCTCCTTTGTCAGTTTATCCATTGCTTACATCATGGCTTGAGACATAAGTCTTTGTGGCCTTAGATACCTTTCACAAGCCCATATATAAAAACAGACACAACCACATGCATGCACCGGCAGGTTTATAATCTACATTATGCCCCTCACCTTGCTTTTTGTATCTAATAATATACATTGAAAATGTTTCTGTGTGCATAGAAGTTTGTTTAAAATATTACCTTAAAAACAAATCCAGCAGACTTGGTTGAATCTTCCTTTTGGTGGCTTCAAAACAGGGCAGGGGAAGACTCTAGTTGAATTCCCTGGTTTTCTGCCACTGTCCTCCAGAGGCTACTCTGAAGCCCGTGCTTGGCCCCATTGTCCTTTCTTTTCTTCCTCTGTGACCGGCCTGGGCACTCAGCCTCTTTTCTACCCTCTCGTCTTATAGCATCATGGGGTTCCTTTTGTTAAATAAAATTACTCTAACACTTATTAAAAATGCTCAGGAAGAAGTTCTTCAAGACTATTTTGGTAGGGATCCAGACAATCACAGTAGGGAGAATGATGGAGATTAACTCTGAATTCCACATGGACAAGTGAGGATTTATAGCCAAGGAGCAGAGACAGAGAGTCAGTGGATGGAAAACTCCTAAAAGGTGATCTCAAAGGGAAGGAATTCTTGTGAAATTGACTGTACAAGATTCTTGACCAAGGCAGGACAAGGACTGACACTGAAAAATTGGGCATGAGAAATGGGAACCAGAAAGGTGGTCCAAGGGACATCAGGAGAAGGCCAGTCAACCCTTGTGTTTCCATCCTTTCCCTGCTGCCCACCCCTCTGACAGATTGATCCATGCATTAGCTGTCTTTGGGCGCCACCTGGTGACCACATTTCTTGAATATAGCAGCAGCTTTGTCCCACATCCACAGAAAGAAGCTGCTCACGTGCTCTGGGTAATTTATTTTTCCTCTCTCCTGCCTTTGTTGTCTAGGAAACCACCCCACACTAGCTGGGCCCTACCTACTGTTCATTGTTATTGTAATTAGCACAGAGGTAGACTCTTCTGCCAGAGCTTAAAAAGGGTAAAGGGCATTATAGCTTCATTCATTCTAGGGCAAGAGAGCTTCCAGGTCTCTCAAGATAGAGAACAAGCAAGTAAGAGACTTTCAGTTCAATACACGAGTGTAACTTATATTTTAAAAAATACAAGAATGTATTTACTTCTCTGGTATCCTAAAAGCTCAAACATTTCATATCTTATACTAGATCACAGGTGACTATAAATAAGGTCGTTTAGCCAACATGACACCACCAAGATTTTAAAAGAAAATACCTTGACTATTTGATAGTAGATTCAACCTCTTCAACAGCAAAAGCTGAGAAAGACCAGTGTCAGAGCAATTGAATCTGACTGTTTCTCCTGTTTTCTTTTCTTTTCTTTTTGGTGCAGTTTCCTGAAGGGGTAAACAAAAACCTTTTATGATCTATTGAAAGGACAGCAATATCTTATTTAAAAAAGAAAACCAAATTTTATCGTTGCAGAGTGTATTGGTCACATCGAAGCTAATTTTTAAAAAACCATTATAAACATATGTATCTGATTTTAATCAGATTGGCCAGTAAGAGTTCCATTAACTTAGGATAACCCTCTTCAATGTTTCCTAAAGATCAGAGCAATGTTCTCAGAAAAACACTGATTCTGATCCTAGATGTTGGCTAAGAATTGGTGTGCTTATGTTATAGAAGACTAAATAGCACCTTTTAAAGTTTTGCTAATTTGGTGACATAGAAAATCTCTTTTTACCTAAGATGAATCTTCCCTAGAACTTCCTGAGACTTTCAGCTTTCTCTTACATTAGGATGCTGAGAAAACATGTGAAACGCTGCAGATGCCCTCACAGAAATGTTAGGATCCTTGGGGTGATCAAGGCTCACTGCTGGGCAGCAATTTGACTAGGTGGACAGAAATGAAGATTGTGAAGTGCTGATTTTGAATTCTTCTTTGGTGTGTCCTGAAACGTGGAACAAGACAGGGTATTAACCAAGGGATCTCAATTTCCTGTTGTGAATAATGGTTTCTCTGTCAATTTAGGCACTAGATTGAATGTTTAAGGAGGCATGGAAAAAAAAGAAAAAAAATCTCCTGGCCGATTTCTATCTTCATGGTGAAATTTGAACATGGTTGGCATCAGTCCCTCATGTGGTTTTCTTATATCTAGGAAGTTCTCTCTCTCTCTCTCTCTCTCTCTCTCTATCTCTATCTCTATCTCTATCTCTATCTCTATCTCTCTCTCTCCCCGTTATATGGAGTGTGGTAGGTTTTTGGATATGAAATTCAGAGCCCTGGAAAGTTTCTGCCAATTCCTGGTGGCTATTTCAAACAGATTAACGGGTGTGTCTGGACCTTCTAGGGGCTGTGTGAAAGCAAAGCAAAGTTCGCATCCTGTCATTGAGTACTGAAGATAGGTGGAATCTTTCATTCTTAGGGAATTCTTTCTCTAACCTCATTCCCTCCTGGCCACCCCTGACCTTCAGAGTGTGTGTAACTGGACTGCCTGCCTGGAAGTGCTGAGTGCTGTCAACTTGAATGACAGACATGATACCCCAGAGTTAGTAAGAAAGAAAAGCATGAAAGATATCACATGAAACACTATTTATGTAATCATGACCATATCTGAGATAGACTGGGTTGAATAAAATAGGTTATTAAATTCCATTTAATCTTTTACCTTTTTAAAAAATGTGGCTACTAGAAAATTTAAAATGATATTTTTATTGATCAACCCTGGACTAAAGAAAGTATCCTCCTGGGACAACTTGCTAGAATGAGTAAATTTCTTTTATTTCAAGAATCTCTTAATTCTGAGATTCCCTTCCTTCCATCCCCAAAGCATATTTGGAACCAAGATGTGGGGAAAATTAAGAAGTAGATTTCCATATAATGAGTTTTCATCACTGGCCTGTGAGAGAGACAAGAGTTTTCTATGTGGCAAAATTAATTTTGGCAAATTTAGAAGATCAGGTAGATATGATTTCAGTGCCTACTGTGAGTCACAATAGTACCATGTATGGAATGTCTGGACTCCCCTTTTAGAGTCTAAGAATGAAGATGTCAGAGTAGCCATGAAGCCTTCTGATAGTTTAGGAAAAATTAATTGAGAGTGTGATAGTAGCAGTGGAGCATAGGGGCTTTGGACTATTGGGGGATGGGTAGCCTAGGGTGGGCCTAATTTTAGTTGGGCTGAGGCGATGCTTCTGTAGGATTTCCACACCTGCTCCACAGCCAGAATAGTTTTGTCAGCCCTTGCATCATGAAATGGCCTCTGTATCACAGAACTAACTTGATGCCTGTTTGGATGCCTTGCTGTGGATTTCCTATTTGTTTCTCTTGCAGTTGGCTTGCAGATTTGTTTCCCTTGATGATGCTGAAATCCTTGTGATGAGATATCTTTCCTTCTTTTCTTAAAAAAAAAAACAAAAAAACTCCTGTCATGTGGAACATAAAATGAATATTCTGAGAGTAAATGTTTTGAATTTAATTTAATTTTTAATAATGGTTAATTTTTTAAAAAAAGAGCAGATGACTCTCTTCCCTTCTCTCCTTGCTTCTTTTTCTTCCCCGGTCCTCCTTTTATCCCCCTGTGTTCATTTCTCTGTGTTGAGACAGAACCTCGCTCAGTTCCCCAGGCTGGTGTGCAGAGTTATGATCTTAGCTCCCTGCAACCTTGAGCTCCTGACCTCAAGCCATCTTCTTGCCTCAGCCTTCTAAAGTGATGGGATGACAGATGTGAGTCCCTGTGTCCATTTCTCTCTCTCTCTCTTTCTCTCCCCTTTTCTCTGTTTTATTCTACTTGATTTCCTCTTTTTCTTTTAAGGTGTGGATGGCATAGAGAAGTCCTGGGGAATGTGTGTTCAGCTGACCTGTCTCTGTACTCTGATTGCTACCCATGAAGTCTTGTCTTATCTGGGGAGTGGGGGCGATTTACCTTAGGACAGAAAGTGACTTTATTTCCCAACTTTTTATATCTATCTAGTTTACCCATGATTTATAGTCTTTTAACTTTTTGGCCACTTAAAAAGCTTGTACAGTAGACAAAATTATTTTTCCTTTAACCAAAACCACATTCTTTTGATTTTTATAACTTTGTACCAGAAACACATCTTATTTTCCTAATATATTTTGCATGCAAATGTGCTTTTCTTACATTTGATACTTTTAATGACATATATGGGTGACTATGTGAACTCTTAGGGACTCTTATTTTTAGTAGGGTTTCTAGGATGTGAACAATTTTAATTTTAGAGGAATGCAGGGTCAAGGACAAAGGACAATGTCTGGGGTGAGGACTTCCATCTTCACAGCTTTAACCTAAAGATAGGAGTTGACAGACCAGTGAAATATAAAAAGTATGACAGAAACAAAGTTAGGTATATATTCCCACACAGAGCAGACATGGCACCTGACCAACAGACTCAGACAAAATGTCCAGACTAAATTCTGGAGACATATCTATTTTACCAACGTCAAAACTATGTTGACTTACTAAAGAGGACTAAAGTCTTGTGAAGAACAGGCATGAGTTAAAAGTCTTATTTCCTGATAAAACGTGTTAAGGTGTTTAGTTTTCCTTTAAGCCAATGACTTAAGAGTTTTTTCACCTATTTTGGCAGTAAAACATGAGTTACACATGGCAAGCATACAGACACACAGTGCTACGAGATTTTGTTGTTGTTTTTTGCCAGTCTCTAAACTCCTTTTTTTCCTCCTCTCCCTGCCTTAGGTGGCTTCTGTAGACTCTTTGTTCATTGCTTTAGGCAACCCTAAATTTGCATTTCTAAAGAGACAATTTCTAGGTGAAGTGAGAGTTAAAAGCTAATTTGCATTTTATTTTTAGAAACTAAAAATTTGATTTTTTTGAAAATATTCAATACATTTCTATCTATATTGCCTTTATCTAATTGTAATTTATTCAGGAATATGAATTTCCTTATATACCTTAGACCAATGCCTGATGTCTCCAATGTCAACTATTATTTAGTGAGTAAATTAATGAGTGTAGTGAGATTGTTGAATTAAAGACACATGTAAAGTAACTATATGTGAGAGTTACAGTCACTGAAGACATTAAATATACTTTTATAAACAAGATTTTATTATTTTATATTTAATTATTTTACAGAACAAAAATTTATTAAATCACTCTGATTTATACACATTGTTTAAATCTTATTGAACTCATTTGTATTAATTTTACTGTCCGTAAATTACAACAATTTCTTCTTTCTTACGATAAGAAAAAAAACTTCATTATTTATTAATGTATCTGTTTAAAACTTAAAAGTTTTTTTTTTTTTTAAAGAAATGCCACCAAAAAGGGATTAGCTTAGTCCATCTTTCCTCAGTCATCTGCTTTCCACCGTTCTCCCAATGCTATTCTAAAACACTCTGGAGGTGGGGAGAGGGAGAGGTAGCTAATCAAATCTTAGAGCATGATAATTTCTTCTGGATCACACTGTATGGCCACACTCATCTTGTAGATACTGGGCTGGGGAGGTTATAATTGGGGAAAAGGGTGGTGGCTGGATAGCTGGGCTGGAGAAGGGCTGCAGAGGAAGATAGTCAGTCACCAGGCCATGGTTTGTAGAGTCCACCCTTATAGTGTCATGGTAGAATTAGCAACTGGAGCCATGGAGGAAACCAAACTGGGCAGAATACATATCTTCTTCCAATTTTCTCATGCACTACCCTTTGTCTTTTCACATAGATGTTTCCTAGTTGTCCAGATCCTGCTTGTGATATCTCTTTTTGAAATATCTTGCAGAGGGCACTGGAGTCTCCTTATGTGTGAGGAAAGACACCTCCATTGAAGGTCACTGTATGGCTGCCCTGTTCTCCAAGAACTCCTCTTTCCTCAGCCCACTTTCCTCCTTGGTTTCCATGGCCCCAGTTGCTAATTCCACCATGACACTATGAGGGTGGACTCTACAAACCATGGCCTGTTGACTGACTACCTTCCTCTGCAGCCCTGCTCCAGCCCAGTTATCCAACCACTACCCTCTTCCTGGGAGAAAAAATGTCTTCGCTGAGAAAAGGTTGATATCCAAAGGCACTTCTTCAAACTAGAGCTCAAAGGGCTGAGACAAATGGCTCTCTTCCTCCAGGAACAACTCCTCAGGCTGTTCTTCATTGCTTTCAGCATCTGTGCTGGAGGGAGTTAGGGACTCTTTTGATAGTAATAATGATGATACTCTGAGTTCTTTGTTTTGCTACACCATGTAAATAAAATATGTCTAGGAGAGTACATACCCACCTTCTGTGCTGTTGGACATAGAGATATTCATTCTATCCCCCATAAATATACCTGCTCATCAGTTGGAAAAAAAGTAGGGGAAGAAATAACATCTGATTCTTTTTCCAGTGCAGGTTCCCCAGCTAGAAGCTGTGTCCTCTGTAGGAAAGATCACTTTTCCTAAATATGTTTACAAGAGATGACCTTTTTTTATTCATATAAAGGCACTGTGTCATGTAGGTGAGACCCTGAGACTGGAGAATAAGTTTGGAGACCACAAACCTCTTGAAGCAGTAGGGTACCCTGGGGAATCTGATATAACTTTCTTCTTGATTTGCAGGGAGGATTATTGTTTCTACTTCTGTTTTGTTGACAAGGACTGAGAGCAGACAACCACCCAGGGCAACAAGGCCTAAAGAAATGAGCTTTTATATGGAAAAATGTGGAGCCCAGCTGTTCTTACTCTGCTGCTTTCTGGGAATTAGGTAAGTTAACTTTTCCCCTTGGTAGCTTCTGCTTCTAACAATGTCACGGACCTAAAGGGAGATGATCTGACACCATCCCTTCTTTGTAACCATGTTTTGGCAGGCCTCATTTCACACACAGAGACTCACTCCCAAGACTCGGCTGGTGTCTATTTCCCTGCCTCATCAACAATGAGTGGACCAGACACAGGTGGGTGATGAGATGAAGAAGGATTTAGTCCGTAAAATATTAGAATTCCATGCTCAGAATTTCAGTATTAAATCTTAATGTATTATAACTGAACACAGCAGATATTAGCAGACAAAATAATACAGATTTCATAAAGTGCATAAGGATATAAGTTGACAGGTTTGTGACAGATATTTATATTTCTCTGATTATTTGAAACAAATTTGTGTTTTACTTTTCTCATTTTAAATTTTTTTCAATTAAACTTACTGTATACATTTACATGAAGTATTATCTAGTAAGATACACTAACTCTAAACTAGTACTAAGTGTAAACTACTGTAGTCATGTTTTTGTTCTTTTTAAATTTGGAGATACCTGAAGAAAATTTTTTTAAGTTTTAAAACAAAGTTTATTAGTGAGAAAAAGAGAAGAAAGAAAATGGAAGATTCATGGCAGAAGGTCCTGCCATGAGCAAATTTTTCAAAGAAGAAAAACTGCCTTCTGAAGAAATTTAAAAATTTCTAGGACTACTTTAATTTAAGACATTATCAAACATGAAATGTTTTTAATGTTATACAATAATGAATTTTTAAAAAGTGATTATAAATATTGTTTTATTTAGTCTATTGTATTAATTACTAACAAAGTGTTTTTGTTTACCACAGGACTATCAAAATATTACCTTCTTTGATTTATCAAATTTTTGTAAACTAATGACTGGCTTAGAAGAATGTGAACTGAAAATGTTTAGTATAAGTTGAAATATTTTTAAAAATAAATTCTATTATAGGATTTTAGGTTTCATAAAGTGAAACTTATGGTGCTGATTTGGATATCAAATTGGATAAAAGTTTTGTATTAGTTATGAAAAATAATTTGCAATATTTAAAGGGAAATAGTATACATTTTCAATAAGTATTCTTCAAAATTAGTGGCCTTTATATTTCCTCCAAAATTTTCAAATTTTTTAAAATTACAGCATATATTTATAACAAGTGATGAGTAAATTATTATTTACTTTCTAAATCATCACAAGTATCCTATTAATGTCTGAATTCAGTGGGAATAGAGTTTTCTAGTATTTATGCATCTTTAAAATGAAAGAGGATGGGATCATAACACTTCTGTAAACAAAATCATGACAGTGATTCTTCATTTATATTCACAAGGGCATTAACATCTCAAAAAATTGATCAATAGAAAACCATTATTTATATTTCCAAATATAACACTTTATGTATGTTTTAAATAATTTATTTAAAATTTTATATTTTATGCATTAGAAGGGAGCCTGGAGCCCCTAGGCTTCCCAGATTGTTCTGATTTGGGTAACTGGAGTAGAATGGAATCATTCTCCATTTTCCTCAAAAATTTATTATTTGACCCAGCTACTTCTCATTAGAGTGAGGCACAGTGATTTATGTTACCAGCTCACTCTTTTTCTTTTTTTTTTTTTTAAGAAAGAGGGTCTTATGCCGGGCTCGGTGGCTCAGCCTGTACTCCCGCGCCTTTGGGAGGCTGAGGTGAGTGGATTGCTTGAGCCCGCGGGTTCGAGACCCACTTGGGCAGCAAGACCTCATCTCTACAATAAATAAAAAATCAGCTGGGCGTGGTAGCGCATGCCTGTAATTCCGGCTACTAGGAAGGCTGAGGCGGAAGGATCGCCAGAGCCCAGCAGGTGAGGCTCGGTGGCCGGGAGCGGCCACTGCACTCCAGTCTGGGCGACAGAGTGAGACTCCAACTCAAAAAAAAAAAAAAAAAAAAAAGGAAAGAGGGTCTCGTTCTTTCACTGAGACTGAAGTCTGATGGTGTGATACTAGCTCCCTGTATCCTGGAGCCCTGGGCTTTAGCAATCCTCCCACCTCAGCCTCCTGAGTAGATGAAACTACAGGTGCAGGCCACCATGCTTGGTTAATTTTTCATTTTTTTTTTAAAAAAAGAGTCTTGCTGTACTGCCCAGGCTACTCTTGAATGCCTGGGCTCAAGTGATCCACCCACTTTAACCACCCAAGGGGGTAAACCTACAGGTGTCTCTCACCATTTCTTGCTACTTTTTTTTTTTAAATTGTAGAGACTGGGAGTCTCACTAGGATTCCCAGATTGTTCTCAAACTACTGACATCAAGTTATTTTCCTGTTCTAGCCCTCCAAAGCACTGGAGTTATAGGCATGAGCTACTACCAGCTCTTGAAAACAATTTTATGTTTTCTTGGTGTCTTCATGTTTCTAATGTTTAAAATTTAGCACTTTCAAAGAGAAATTTGGGATTTTCTAAAATTCATAGTATACAATTTGTGATCAGGACTCAGCTGTTTTTCTGTCTTTAACGTTGGCTATGACATTTCTACTAGTTATATTTTTTCTCAGGAAAACTTAGAAATAAATGTGTGAGGTTATAAATACACTTATTAGAAGCATTGATCTTCCAACTGCACCTACACTAAGTTCAATCTCCAAAGAAAGGGACACACATTATAGTCACTCAATATTCTGACAGATATACAAAGTGCCATCCATTTTAGTAAGATTGCAACAGAAAAAAATTCTAAAAAGAAATAGATTCTTTTACCATCAGTCAAACTGTCCAAGTAGCAGTGGATTTGTTTAACTGACTTAAATATAATATGTGCGATAACAATTTATTATATGTAAGTGTTTTTAAATTTGGTGCTGCCAAGAGTATTCAATTTCTTTAGTTCAATATCTTTTGTTGAGTTTGGGCTTGATGTTCTCAAATCAAATATCTTACTCTTTCTTTTTTATGTTTAACTTCATAAGCAAAAGCATTTATTTTTTTCTTGAAGTGCACTTTTAAGACATGCCTATTAATAATCAAATCACTTTGCTTATTTCTTTGAAAACTCTTAATTTACCCTATTTTATTAAAGGTATTTTATTTAAGTATCAATTTCTGTTTTTTGGCTCTATACATGCTTTGGATATTTTGTTCTTTTTGTAAATTATCTTTTTTTCCCCTTTCTCATTTTTAGTGATTTTCTTTTGTTTGTTGTGATATTATTTCTTATTTTATTTTTTTTACACAGCATTTCTGAATTCAGAAATCTTAGAAACTTATAAATTACTAACTTTTTAAGCATTACTTTTAATTCTTTTAATATATTACAGAGAAACAAGATTTGTTATATTTCTTCTCATTCTACTTTTCAAATAGGTATATTTGTTTTCTATTACCTTTTCTCCTTTAATTTATACAACTATATTAATTGTGCTTGATATTCTAGTTCACTGATCTCATCATATTAGACTAATTTAATTTCAAGCCATATGTTGTATATGAAGTATATTAATCATATTTTCAATTGATTTCTTTATATTTGGCTCTTTTCCAAATGTGGCTTGTCAAGCTTATTGTTTCTTGTTCTTTTCACATGATTAGTTTGTTTATATATATTTTTTATTATATTGACTTAAACATAAATACTATAGCTGTGTGCAATGAAAGTTGTAATTTGGTTCTCACTTATGGGAGATATTACATGTGGGATGTCTGCAGTCAATTTATGTCTTTGCTTTTTCCATTTTCCTTGCTTTTCTATTTCCATTTTTTCATACGTTGAAAAACCCCACATGGATTTGGTATCTGTGTGATCAATCACCCAAATCTAAGAGGAGAACTTGATTTTTAATTTGATTACTTTCTACATTTTTCCTTTGGTTTCCCTGTGTACCTGGAAATTTTTTATATTGTTCTTTCAACTCTGTTTAGCTTCAAATGTTTTTGTAGCTTTCTGAGAATTTTAGCTTTCTACATTCAAAGATTTTAGGATTTATAGTATTTTTCCAAATAGGACAAATATTAACAGGTGAGGAAAAGATCCTCCTTTTTTTGGTGCAACACGAAAGTATTTCATAAGCAATTTTGAGACACTTTATTTAGAACATACCCTTTTCACAGTATACCATGAAGTAATAATTTGTAGGGTGTAATTTTTAACACTAGAAAACTGATTCTACATTTTGCACACATTTTAGAAATACAAGTACCCTCCTGCAGATCATAGTGCCTATATATTGCCAGAATTGCTGTTTTTCTATGCTATTAAGCTAATATAGGCAGAAATATTTACCTAAATCCAGATTTTTGGTTCTACTCATTATGCTTTCTAATTAGCACTTCTCTGAATCTGTTAAAAAGAATCTCAGATTAAATATTTTTATTTAATCCGAAAATTAATTTTAAAAATCTTAAAAAATTTTTCATGTGGCTAGAAACCAATTGTTTTTATACAATTTAGTCAACAATTTCTATTGTTATGTATAATGCTAAGAGAATATGATCTGCTAGGTTTCCGTTGTAATGGATTCAATGACATATTTTAGGCCTAAAATCTTTTCACTTAAAATACTTGTGTCTGGTACGTGAAAATAATAGGTATTTTATGTTTACTGTCCAAAAATCCTGTTCATTTACTTCAATGCCTAATAAGTAAACCATTCTAATAAAATTATTTAACATTATCTGTGGCCATTTAGTTGTTGTATACCAAAACATTTAGTTGCTGTAATGACCTTGATGCTACTTAATATGAGAGAAAATGTTACAGAAGCTAGGGGAGAGGTTAAATGAAGAAAGGGAAGATGTTGGTTGGTCAAAGTGTACCAAGTTTCAGTTAGAAAGGAGGAGTAAATTTAGTGATTGTGTAGAATGTTGACTGTAATAAATAATAATGCCTTGCATATTTCATAATTGTATAAAAGTGAATTTTTTACCACAAAAAATTGTGACATGATAAAGTTTTCATAGCTTGATTTTATTATTTACAGCATCAAAATATCAAAATATCACATTGTACTCCCCAAATCTATATAATTATTATTTTTCAATTAAAACACAATTTATTAAAAGTGCCAATATTTATTTTGAAATAAATGTTTAATTTATTTACTTTAAACTTTCAGGTATGAAACCTATAAATGTTTAATTGCTCAGAATTATGCCTAATACATTGTATGTGCTAAATACAACCATTCTGAATGTCAAATTATATTTTGTTTATAGAATTCTTTATATACAATATTATTTTGTGTTTGTTCTTATTAAATTTTTTTGTTTTGTATAAATATTGATACAATAAGAGGTAGGCTTAGTTTTCCTGCTTTATACATTTCAAAGTCAAATAGCAGTTTTATTAACATTTATGTTCTTCATATTTAGTAAGCATTTGTCTCACACAGTAAACATTAGTATTCAGTAACTGTAGTCATATTCTTCATCCTAACAATGAAGAAAAATTTAAGATCATTTATAAATTGAGCTAAAACCTCATTGCATATTTTTATTCCGCATTGGTCCATGTCAAGTGCCTATAATACTTTTAATGAAATACTATAAAATAAAAATAAACATCCTGATAGACAAGTAAATTGAATGGATTCTATAAATAGTCATATAAATGTATATATAATGAAATAAAATCTATGACTAGCCATATAACATGTAAAAAATATTAACTAAAATGTTTTTACATAGAATAGCAAAGTTCCATTTGCTTAAATTGTACATTTTATCAACAGTTAATAAAAAAAATTAATACCAATTTCTCACAAAAAACTTCCAGCAGTGGAAGGGGTAATCTTTCCCAAATCATCTATTAGCTAGTACTACTATGATACCAAACCAGACAAAATAATCACAAATAAAGAAGACTATAGACCAATATCCTATATAAATACAGACACAAAAATTCTCAGAAATACTAGCCTATAATTACATACCATGATCAACTAGGATATGTTCACAAATGTAATGGTAGCTTAATATTTTTAAAAAATCAACAAATGTTTTACACAATATTATTTGAACAAATAAAAAATGATAATTTAAATAGAAAAAGTTTGGTAAATTCAATACTTATTTATAATAAAATATTTAACAAGCTACTAGGAGAGAAATTTTGAAACTTGCTAATAAAATTTATGAAAAACCAACAGCTAATATTACACGTAGTTGTGAATGACTAGGGACTTTAGTGATAAGTTTGAAAACAGAATAAGATTTTCCAGTTTTACCAACCTAATCAACATTGTACTCAAGATATTAACCAGAAGAGTATACTGGAAATATAATTAGCAGGGTGTGGTAGTGCACACCTGTAGTTGTGCTTACTTGGAAGGCTGAGACAGAAGGATCGCCTGAGCCCAGCAGGTCAATGCTAGGGCGGTCATGAGCATGCCACTGTACTCCAGCCTGGGTGATGGAGTGTGACTCCAACTAAAAAATAAATAAATAAATAAATTAATTAATAATAAATAAAATCCCCCAGATTGGAAAAATAGTAGAATAGACTTTTATTGCCATAATGGTATATAGAAAGTCACCAAAATTCGACTTGAACTAATAAATACATTGATAAATATCACAAGATACTAAATTAACATACTAGATTAAGATTAAATAGTACTTTTTGTTTGTTTGGTTTTTGTTTTTTGAGTTGGAGTCTCACTCGGTCGCCCAGACTGGAGTGCAGTGGCCGCTCCCGGCCACCGCAGCCTTTCCTGCTGGGCTCCGGCGATCCTTCCATCTCAGCCTTCCAAGTAGCTGGAATTACAGGCGTGCGCTACCACACCTGGCTGATTTTTTTGATTTATTGTACAGATGAGTTCTCGCTGCCCAGGAAGGTCTCGAACCCGCGGGCTCAGGCAATCCACTCACCTCAGCTTCCCAAAGGCACAGGATTACAGGCTGAGCCACTGAGCCTGGCTACTTTTTTTTTTTAGTAGGAGTTTCACTCTGTCACCCTGGCTGGAGTGCAATAGCATGCTCACAACCTTGGCAGCCTCGACCTGCTGGGCTCAGATCATCCTTCCACTTCAGCCTTCCAAGTAGCTGGAACCACAAGCATGCACCACCATATCCAGTTGATTTTTTTTTTTTTTTTAATTTATTATAGAGATGAAGTCTCGCCAAGTTGCCCGGGCTGGTCTCAATGCCCTGGACTCTGGCAATCCTCTTGCCTCTGCCTCCCAAAGTGCTGGAATTACAGGTGTGAGTCACCACGCCCAGCCAAGAGTAAATAGTACTTTTATATAGCAGTAATCAACAAGTTGAAAACTATTTCAAAATGCATTTTAAAGATTTTTTTCTTCTATTTCTCCTATTTTTTCTTCTCCTATCAGACACTCCCTTGTATTTTGTTCACTTACCTAACTCTATGCTTGCTTAGAAGTTCTTGGGGCTAATCTTGAAGCAAGCTGGATGCCAGTAGGATTCTCCCCTACATGTAGATTTCTTCAAGGCAGTGGTTAATCTACAACTCCAAGATGGCAAGAGCCTGTATACCAGATTGGGCAATAATTCAAGATAGCCATGTGAACGAGTCACAAAGACCAACACCCATTGTCACTCCCACATTTTCTTTGTACCAAGTTTCCCTTTTTATATCTCTGCACACAGTCTGAAACTTGAAATGGTCTGTTTAAGGCATACATTTAGCCATTTTTTCATCTGCTGGGTTTTGGAAATCACCTCCTTTCCCCTATATCTTATACTTGTTCATTTTGGCCTGCAAGTGAGGAGCAGTAGAACTTGCTATTGGTAATGAAAAGGTAAAATGCCAAAATGGAATAATCTTAGTTAAAGTGAAGCCATTTCGACACTGCCTAGTTCTGTTGTGTTTCTTAGCAAATTACCTACCTTGCCATCTAATCATTAGCCAAGGGCAGAACTGGTTTCCCAGAGATAGCTATTGATAATTATTTTACTACCCCACCTCAACTTGTTTTATATTCATTTCTGTTTCAAGAATTTGTCTTCCAGTCACAAAAACCAAGCTAACTTTGTGATTAGTCTTTTGTGACCCACGTGACACAGAACTTATCACCATTGGCAGCGTTTAAGTGACTAACCCACACAACTGCTTGCCTTCCATCACTGTGAAGTCAGTACCTGTGTTTACTTGCCCCTTTATGATGATGTAACACAGAACACCACCTGATCACCTTAACAATCTGCTCCCATCAGAGGAAAGGTTTAAAAAGCATTCAACCTCAAACAGTGGCAACCATGCTTTTGTTAAGCTCTGGCCTGGCCATGCTTCTTTGTGAGCTATGCTTTTTCCTAAGTTTTGGCCTCCTCTCTAACCTTGGGGAGGTGAGTCTTCTCTCTCTTATCTACTTTCTATATACACTGTATTTTACAATCTGATTTCTGGGCAAGTCTTTGCATCTTACCTGTGGCACTGACTCAGCACACTGGTCCACTGACCTAAAAATTCTCACAGACTGGTAACATGTTGGGGAAAATATAACCAGGTATCTAGAGTTCCTTCCAACTGCTGATGCCAATAGCTCTGGTCCTGGTTTCCCCTAAAGTGACTTGAGCAGTACATCTTAGGCTTCCCGTAGGTACACTCCGGAATCTCTGACACTACTCCTGTCCCCTTTAATGAGCTCATCTTGAAGAGCTGATGAAGCAGGTCTGTTTTTTCTTGGTGGGATTACTTATTGACTGTATTTACACCTTAAAAATTCTTTTAGTGTCATGGAAAAGTAAAAGCTCTTTAAAGATTTGTATCTACAATTTTGAATTGTACTAAACATAGTTTGAAGGGCTTGAATATTAAACAGAAACAGTTAAAAAGATTATCCCACAGTACTGAACAGTTCTAGACGTGCTGACAGCTCCATATTCTGTTTTACTGGCTTATATATCTATTTTTATGCCAGTGCCATCCTGTTTTAATTACTGTGTTTGTAATATATTTTGAAATGAGAGAATATGCCTCCAGCTTTGTTCTTCCTGCTTAAAATTGCAATGGATATTTGAGGCCTTTTGTGGTTTCTTATACATTTTAGGATTGTTTTGAGTTTTTAATTTCTATAAAAAATTGCCACTGAAAAATTGATAATAATCATATTACATCTGTAGATCACTTTGGGAAGTATGGACATATTAACAATATTAATGCTTCCAATCTATGAACACTGGGTGACTTTCTATGTATTTTTTCCTGCATTAATTTTCCATCACTATTTTATAATTTTAAGTGTACCAATATTTCACTTTAAGTTTATTTCTAAGTATTTTATTATTTTTTAATGCTGTTATAAGGTGAATTGTTTTCTTAATTTTTTGTTTTGTTTAGAGAGTCTTACTATGTTGCTCAGCCTGAAATACGTGGCATGCAAAAATACAGGCATGCAAAAATCACACCTAGCTACATATTTATTTATTTATTTACTTTTTAGAGACAGAATCTTACTATGTTGTCCATGATGGTTTGGAGCTCTTGGCCTGAAGTGATCCTCCTGCCTTAGCCTCCCAGAGTGCTGGGATTGCAGGTGTGAGCCACTGAATCTAGTCAATCATATGATTTTTATCTTTCTTTGTTGTGAATGTGATGTGTCACACTTATTTATTTGTGTATCTTAAACTTTTCTTGCATGTCAAGAATAAATTCCACGTGGTTATGGTGCATGATTTTATAAGTGTGCTATTTGAATCTGCTACTATTTTGTTGAGGAGTTTTGCATCTGTGTTTATCAAAGATATTGGTTTGCTATTTTTTTTTTCTTGTATTAATAATATCTGTGTCTGGCTTTGTTATTAGACTGATGATGGCTTCATAAAATGAGTTTGGAAGTGCTCTCTATTTTTCAATTTTTGGAAAACTTTAAGAATAGTTGAATTTATTTCTTTAAATGTCTTTGGGAATAAACTCATGAATTGATCTGAACCTATATTTTCTTTTTGGAAGTTGTTAGCATTATTATTGTTATTTATTTGAATTCCTTATTTATTATTGGTCTTTTCAGAATTTCTATTTATTCTTGATTTACTCTTAATAAGTCCTATGTTTTTCTTCCTGCCCAACTTATTGCTATATAATTATTAAAAGTGGTGTCTTAATATATTTTGAAATACGTATAAGATGTCATATTAAAACATTTGAAAATATTTTAGTACCTCTACTTCATAGGTAATAAAAATACTGAAAATAACATTATACTTAATAAAATAAAAATACTGAAAATAGCATTATACTTAATAAAATGTGAGCAAAATCATAATGCCACACAAACAATTACAATTTTTATTGTGGCAGTTAAAATACATGTAACAATAAATTTGTTATCTTAATCATTTTTAACTCTGCTGAACTGTTACATATATTTTTATAGCTGTGCAATATATCTTTAGATACTTTTTAATTTTGCAAAACAAATTTGATATTAACCAGACAATAATTCTGCTTCCCCTTTCTGCCTACCCGTATTAAACACCTTTCTGTGATCTTTGACCACTTTAGATATTTTGAGTAGAATAATGCTGTTTGATTTTTTTTGCTTAGCATAATATCTTTATGTTTTATTCATGTTATAGCATGTGGAAATATTTCTTTTAGTTTAAGCCTGTGTTATACTTTATTATATATAACATATATTTAATTGATTCACTTGTTGATGAACTTTTTAATATCTTGACTATTGTAAATAGTGCTGTAATGAATATGAACTTGAAGTTATCTCTCTTTGAAATTCTGATTTAATACTCTTTTGATATATACCTAGTAGTAGGATGGCTGCATAAAATGATAGTTCTATTTTTAATTTTTAAGAAACTGCTATATTGTTTTTTAATTATTATTTTATTTTAAAGATGTAGGGTACATTTATTCTACTTATTATTATTTTATATATATATTACTTATTAATTATTTACTGAGGCTCCCATCTGTCAAAGAGTGCAAGACTTTGCTTTTTGAAATCCTTTACTGATCACTTATTACTTATCAGTGAATATTACTTCACAGTCACCTGTGATCTTATTTGATCAAGTGCTTTAAACCTTTGGCATATTTGGATGTCTTCCCAAAAATCAAATTTCACATTCTAAAGTAAGTCTTTTTGATCTCAAACTAACTTTGGAATGCTACAGAGAGCCTATCAAGCATCTAAAAGAGAGAGAGAATAAACAAGTTTTTTGATATGTTAAATTTTTGGAATCTTATAAAATAAAAAGATGTTAAACTTTGAGTTGCATTTGTATGGATATGTTATTAATATTTGTTCCAAATCTAATATGTAAAGTAGTTGAAGGCCTCAGAAAACAAATTTACTTATCGATTTCATCTTTAATTATGCCATTTTATGTCTTGCTGTCCACAGTAAATACTGATGCTTTTTTCCCCCCTAAAATCTCCTTGAATATCCTAACATGTTTCTTCAAGGAAGTTTATAAAAAAGACTCCATCAAATACTCTTAAATAACAGGTTTCTGACAAGTGTAATATCATACAATCAGAATGGATAAGAACTCCAACAAAAACAACTGGACTCATAAAGCTGGTAACCTAGCATCTTGCAGAATAAGAATTAATTTTATGGGACTGAATTAATGAAGGATAAAATAATTTTCATGTTTTTCTATTTACAACATTGCTGATTCTCTTAATGTTTTGTTTTCTGGAGTTAAGATAAATTTTTAAACTATTTATGTCTTATAGCAACTGGATAAAATAGACTTTTGTAAGTAAAATTGAAACAATTTGCTTTTCTCTCTACCTGATCTCTCCAGAATTAGGAAACTATCTATTAGTATTCTTATTTTATGGCAATATAGCTACTTGCCTAAGTTCAATAGAATGTGTTTTCTTCTGTAGCAGACATAATTGAAGACACTGGTTATTTCTGCAATGTTTTGACTGGAATGTCATATTTTCAGGTATGCCCAAACTACTTGGAGAGATTAAGGCTAATTTATGGAGCTAATAAAAAGTCCTTCGAAAAGACTGGCATAGATTTCTGAAAGAACTAGAAACTGACCTTTCATATGACCCAGCAATCCCCCTATTTGGAATATACCCACAGTAACTCAAATCATGCTTCAAAAAAGGTACCTGAACACATGTTTATTGCAGCACTATTCACAATAGCAAAAACATGGAACCAACTGTGCTGTCCACACTTTCAGCATTACTTGCAGAATTGTCTCTTCCCCAGGTCTTTCAATTCTCTAGTTAGGAAGATGCTGAGATATTTCATTTTTGTGTGTGTGGCTATTGTGAATGGGATTGTGCTTTTAATTTGGTCTCTGCCTGCTTGTTGTTGGTGTATAGGAATGCAACTGTCTTTTGCACATTTATTTTGTATCCTGATACTTTGCCAAAGTCCTTTATCTTTGCAAGCAGGTTTTTGACAGATTCTCATGGATTTTCAAGGTATAGGATCATATCATCAGCAAAGAGGGATAACTTGACTTTCTGTTTTCCTATGGGGATACCCTTGATTTCCTTCTCTTGTCTAATTGCCCTAGCTATGACTTCGAACACAATGTTGAACAAGAGTGGTGAGAGTGGGCAGCCTTGTCTTGTTCCAGTTTTCAAGGGAAATGTTTCCAGTTTCTGTCTTTTAAGTAGTATGTTAGCTGTGGGTTTTTAATAAATGGCACTGACTATTTTGAGCCATGTTCCTGGTTTACCTAGGTGTTTGAGAGTTTTTATCAAGAAGGGATGCTGGATAACATCAAAAACTTTTTCTGCATCTAATGATATAATCATATGGCTCTTGTTTTCACATCTGTTGATGTATTTAATGACATTTATGGCCTTGCAAATGTTGAACCAGCTCTGCATCCTGGGGATGAAGCCTACTTGGTCATGGTCAATGATTATTGAGATGTGTTTTTGGATCCAATTCGCTAGAATCTTACTGAGGGTTTAGCATCTATGTTCATAAGAAATATTGGCCTGCAGTTCTCTTTTTATGTTGGATATTTACTCAGTTTGGGTATCAGTGTGATGTTAGCTTCTTAAAATGATTTGGAGAGAATTCCATATCTCTCAACTGCATGGAATACTTTCAATAGAATTGGTATCAGCTTCTCCTTGTACGTTTTGTAGAATTCTGCTGGAAAGCCATCTAGTCCAGGACTTTTTTTGTAGGTCGTTTTCATATGACAGAGTTAATTTCTTGGGTTGTTATTGGTCTATTTAGTGTCTCAGTGTCTTCTTGTTTCAACTTGGAGAGATTGTGTGATGTCAGAAAGTCCTCCATTTCATTTAGGTTATCAAGTTTGTTTCCATATAAGTGTACAAAGTAACCTCTGATAATTATTTGTATTTGCTGGAGACCAGCTCCAGGAGAGAGTCGGGACCTGAGGTGGGAGAATCAGGAACGGTGAAGAAGAACGACAGAAGTCACCTTCTTAGGTAGAGTTTAAGACTCAGCCAATTTTTATTCAATTTTCACATGCTTATATAGTTCTCTTTACTACCCCCTAACCCCACAAAAATGCACCCTAAATGCTTACATCATGTTTTCTTTTCATTTATGGGAAAGTTAACCTTTACAATTATCATCCTGTTCCTTCCTGCTACCGGATGTTATTTATGTCTAAATTAACAGACAGAACCAAACAACCGCTGTCAAAAATTACCAATCATGACCTGTGACCCTTAGGTCAATCAATTTTCTTACTTTTCTAGCCTACTTCCTCTTAACTCTATACTTATTATACATTTTAACAACAATATATTAGCCTTTTATTTTAACCTTTTTCTATACTAAGGCTACATATTTTTATTCCTATTACTAACCTATATTACTATATTTTCCATGTATATTATCTTTTATCCTAATCTTATTATTAACTTTGCATATTATTTTATCGTCTAACTTAATTAAATCATTAATCCTTTTATGTGCTCTTATTTTTATTTCAACTCTACTTATGCTATTTCTTATTTTTATTAATATGTCTAAGTTACTTGTTTTTTATTATTTTTTTCTATTATAAACTATAAACTTGAATCTACTTTAACACTTATAAACTTTACAACCTAAACTTGTACTGTTATCTATACTTACATATGTTCTTTATTACTTTTACTTATACTACTACTCTTACTTATACTAATATCTATGCTTATGATTTATATCTTATTTAATGTTCATTTTAACCTTATTAACTATATGTTTCTACCTTAATTTTTAATCTAATCTTTTCTTTAATCTTACTAAACTATTATATTTCTTAAACTTAAAATCATGTCTGCAACTTGTTTTTCTCAAATGTGCTTCAAAAGCATCTGCTTTTGGAGATTCTTTGTCTTGGTGCTAACAGACTTCCTCATCAATCTTAACCGTCAATGTTGTTATTTTAGTATAACGCCTATTAACCATTTAAAAAAGGGGATGAGGAAGTACTTATCTTTTCTTTACACAATAGTCTCAGACTTCATGGGAAAGAAAGTAGTGAAACATTCCCTTATGTCTCCAAAGGGTGTATTTTTGCTGTTATTCCTTCCTTATGTCTCCATACGCCACTTTGCTGTTAATTCAACATCCTCACCTATCTTTGGTTAATGTTTTGTTTATTACAAGGGAAGTGTTTTTCTGCCTATGCATGCATTCCTTTAAGACCAAAGGAACCGTCAACAGGATCCATGGGGCTCTGCCTCCGTCATGGCCACTTCTTACTAGGGCTCTGCTCCCAGTCAGCGTTTTCCCATTTTTGGGTAACCTCCACTTTGTCTCTTTTAGGGGTTGAGTCTCCCAGCATGTATTTCTTTGGGGTCAATTGTGATTTGATCTTTTGTATTTCTGATTGTGTTTATTTGGGTTTTTTCTCTCTTTTTCTTGGTCATTCTAGCTAGGTGTCCATCAATCTTGTTAACTCTTTCAAAGAACCATCTTTTTGTTTTGTTGATGTTTTCTATGACTTTTTGTCTTCTATGTCTCATATTTGGGCTCTTATTTTTGTGATTTGGATTCTTCTGCTAAAGTTGGGGCTTTGGTGGTCTTCTCTTTCCAGTTCCCTTAGGTGATTTGTTAGGCTCTCCACTCGTGATCTTTCCGTTTCGTTGATGTGTACTCATAGAGATATAAATACCCCTCTAAGAACTGTTTTCATGGCATCCCACAGGTTTTGGTAAGATGTTTCTTCATTTTCATTTGTTTCCAGGAATCTTTTAATTTCTGCTTTGATTTCACTGTTGACCCAGTGGTTGTTCAGCATCATGCTGTTTAGTGTCCATATCTTTATGGGTTTTGGGGAGATTTTGGTGGTGTTGATATTTATTTTTATTCCACTGTGGTCTGAGAAAGTGCATGGCATGATTTCAGCCTTATGAAATTTGTTTATGCTTGATTTATGGCCAAGGATGTGATCGATCTTGGAGTACATTCCATGTGGTGATGAGTAGAGTGTATATTCCGTGGTTGTTGGGTGGAATAATCTGTAGGTATCTATTAAGTCCATTTGGTTGAGTGTGAAGTTTAGGTTCTGGGTTTCCTTGTTGACTTTTGCCTTGATGATCTATTGAGGGCTGTTAGTGGGGTATTCAAGTCCCTTGCTATATAATAGTGTTAGAATCAATATTTCTTTTAGATTACTTAGCAGTTTCTTTATAAATACTGGTGTTCCTGTGTTGGGTGCATATATGTTTAGGATGGATATTTCTTGTTGATGGATTGACCCTTATATCATTATGTAGTGTACTTTTCATCTTTTTCAATTTTTGATAGCTTAAAGGTTGTTTTGTCTGATATTAAGATCGCAACTTCTGCCTTCTTTTGTGATCCATTTGCCTGGAAACTCGTTATCCATCCTTTAACTTTGAGTCTGTGTGTGTCCCTTGTAGTGAGATGAGTCTCCTGGATGCAGCAAATAATTGGGTCATGGTTTCTTTTCCATTCTGTGTCTTTTCAATGGTGTATTTAGTACATTCACATTCAGGATGATTATTGAAATGTGATTGTTTATCCCTGTTATGGGGTTCTTATAAATTTTTTCTTTCTTTTCTTTTGGCTTTGGGGTTGATGTATGTGTGTGTTTTCAAGTTCTTGTTGTGCTGCATTCTCTGTTGATTCTATGCTCTGCTGTTTTCTTGGGAAGTATGTGGTTATTCTTTTTTTTTCTATCTTCTGTTCTTAATAACTTTTAAAGTGTCTTCTATAAAACTGGTCTAGAAGCTGCATAATATCTTAGGGATTGGATGTCTGGGAAGAATTTTAATTCTCTATCACTGATGAGGCTGAGCTTGCCCGGATAGAAAATCTTGGTTGAGTTATTGACAATGGCCATTCTGAGTGGGGTTAGATGGTATCTCAGTTTAGTTTTAATTTGCATCTCCTTGATGATTAGTGAGGTGTAACATTTCTTCATGTGTCTGTTGGCCACTCGTATGTCTTCTTTTGAGAAGTGTCTATTCATATCTTTTGCCCAAGATACCTGCACACATATGTTTATCGCAGCATTGTTCACAATAGCAAGGACCTGGAACCAACCATGCTGTCCATCAAAAGAGGCCTGGATTTAAAAAATGTGGTACATATACACGATGGAATACTACGCAGCCATAAAAAAGAACAAAATCACGAACTTTGCATCAAGCTGGATGGAACTAGGGTTTATAATACTGAGTGATCTCTCACAGAAACAAAGATCTGAGTATCACATGTTCTCACTCATAAGTGGATCTTGAGCAACTATTGTAATACTAAAAGGAAAGGATTGACAGTGGTGGGAAACTATTGGGGGGAGCAAGGAGGGGAAGGGAGGTGGGATTAACGGTAGTCAATATCTGTCTGGGGACAGGGGGACACCCCTTATCAACAAGGGTGCCTAAATGATGCATATTTGTATACCTAACCCTTAACATAGAGCTCCAGTCCCTTCTTGCTTGTAATGTTTCTCCCAATAGATCTGCTGCTATTCTGATTGGTTTTCCCCAGTAGACAGTCTGATCATTCTCTCTTGCTGCCTTTAGAATTTTTTTCTTTTGTGCCTACTCTGTGTAGGTGAATTACTATGTGGCTAGAAGTTGGTCTTCTCATTTGATGTCTAGTGAGGGGTTCTCTGTTTCTCTTGTGCTTGGCTGGTCACATCTCTGGTGAGATGAGGAAAGTTTTCTTGGATTATCTCTTAGAATACTTGCTCCAAATTGTTCTCCATTTCCCTGTCTTCCTCTGGGATACCAATCAGGTGTAGGTTCAGCTTCTTGATATAATTGCACATCTCTTATAAGCTTTGTTCTTTCTTTCTGAGTTTTCTTTGTGTGTTTTTTACAGATTGTGTTAATTCCATGTTCTGGTCTTCAAGGAGAAGGGGCAGTGGAGTTGGGTGGGGCTTCAGTCCTCCCCTACCACTCAGGTGTTGTCAGAGGAATCTCCTCTGGTGGGGAGGTGCAGGATTGTCTCTTCCCCAGGTATGTACTCATGGGGGGTGCTCCAGCCAGGCCTAGACTGGAATGGAGTTCCCATTGTGACTGACATTCAGGCTCTGCCTGGGTTTGTCCCTCTCAGTCATGGCCCAGCTATGTGGTTCTGATGTTCAGAGGATTGCTGGGGAGGAAGGGGTTTGGGTCAGTCCCAGACTCACCAATGATCTCTTTGGAGTCCTTTCTCATCCTTTTCTGGCCACACTCTTTGTCCCACAGCTGGATTAGGGTAGGGGGTCAGGCGTCTGGAACTTAGCACTTGTCAGGTCCCTCAGAAGTTTGTGCTTTCAGGATATTCCCTCTGGGTCACAATCAATCCATGAGTAGTTGATCCGCCAGTCACTGGGATTGGGTCTGTTGCTCTGTGGTGAGCAAGTCAGAGCACTTTTCTGCCCTGCCTTCAGGATGGAGGTAGGGTGCCTCTCTTGTCCTTTTTCATGGGACTTTGCCTCTGGACTCCCTCCTCAGCCCCTGCTGCCAGTGCCCTGCCACTTGCTGAAGTGGTGAGGCAAAGCCGGTAGCTGACAGTCTCCCCTACTGCAATAGTGTGACAGAGCCTGGGGCAATGGTCTCTTCCTGCCACTTCTTCACAGGAAAACTTTTGTCACTTAAAAAAAAATGGTGCTTGGCTTCTGTGACCTGGGAAGAGCCATGGACCAAGCAGCGAAGCTGCAGCACCTACTGTTGCATCAGGGACCTGATCATTTTCTCACAAACCCCCACTTAGTCTCTCCCAGCACTTTCTTCCCAGGAAGGGTTTTGTTGGTTTAAAAAAAAGAAAAAGAAAAAGGTACTTGGCTTCTGTGTCCCATGAATCACTAGGGTCCAAGTCCAGCAACTGTGGCACCAGCTGCTGCACCAGGAAAGCCCTGGCTGCTAACTCCCTAGCCCTCACTCAGTCAGCCACTCACATATCCACTTGCTCACCAGCATGTACACAAAATTTTCCATACGTTCACTCACACCAGGACTTGTATAGTCCCACTGGCTTGGCCACCATCTTCTCGACCTCCCTATGTTAAAACTTAATCACCAGTGTGATGATACCAAGAGATGGGACCTTTGGGAAGTAATTAGAATCATAAGAGAGGATCCCTCATGAATGAGATCAGTTCCCTCATGTGAGATGTGTGAGGGAGTTGGTTTGCCTCTTCCACCATGTAAGGATACAGCTAGAAGTCATCAATTATTAGCTTGGAAACTCTCTCCAGACACTAAATCACTCAGTACTTGGACTTCTCAGCTTCCAGATTGTGAAAAATAAATTGATTTTCTGTAAGTCACTTGGTCTATAATATTTTGTCATACCAGCTAGTATGGACTAAGAAGGTAACATAACTCAGACACTTTCTCTTCTTTATCCCTCTTCTACATATAAAGACATTTGTGGCAACATTCAGTCCACCCTGACAATCTAGAATCATATCCCTGTCTTAATGTCAGGTTATCATCAACCTTTATTTTATCTGCAAACTTAATTCCCATTGTTGCATAACCTAATATATTCACAGGTTCTGGGGATTATGATGTGGACATTCTTGGTGTGGGGACTAGTAGTTTGATTACACACTGATCTTATTAACTATGTCTTATTAAACATAAACCTGTCTCTTTTGAAATTCACTATGCATCTGAGAAATCCCTTATATAAACTCTCTTTTTCTCAGAAAATAATTGTTAAAAACCAGCTTCAACAAGTTGAGCAGTAATCCCTTTGGGTCCCCTCCCACTATTGAGAGAGATTTTCTGTCTTCTCAATAAATCCTGCTTTCTAAAAAAAATTAAAACAACAACAACAACAAAAACAAGTTAAGATGAAGCACAAAACACTCAGTTAAATTTGAACTTCAGGTAAAGAAAAAATAACTGTATAAGTAAATATATCTTTTAAGTATTATATACAAATTTAATGCTCAAGTATTGCATAATTGTTTTACAAAGTTACTATTGTCTTTCTGAATTTTAAGTTTAACTACATCCTGCATTTTTATTTAATGAATCTGGCAGCCCCATCATAGTAGAATCATAGGATTTGCATAATATAGTGAATGCCAAAAACAAAAAGATTTTTAAAAAATCATATAAGTTGATGAGAATATAAAGGATAATGTAATCTTAACTGACATCTTAAAAATGCATAAATCTTAGTTCACATCTCTTTCACTGTTAGCAATGAAAACCAGATTGTTTTGGGGCTGAAAGTGAAGCTCCTTAGCACTCTGAGACAGATAATGCAGGTCAAATTTATCCTCATTATTATGACTTTACTTTAGACTGTACTTATTATTTTAAACCCCAAACAATAAACATAATTATGAATAACAATGGGAAAAACAACATCACTAAGTAAACTAGAAACAAAAGACTACTTATACATTTTGTGAACTTAGAGCATACATCTAAAGAAGAGAAAGAGAATAAGAGAAATAATTTACAATAACCTAAGTAGTATTATACATAAGAAAAAATGTTATTTGGGAAAAAATAAATTTTGGAAAAATCTGTTCTCTCATATAAATAATAATATAATTTTCTTTTTTTCAGTTGGTGTCTCACTCCGTTGCCCAGGCTGGAGTACAATGGCATGCTCACTGCCATCCAAGCGTTGACCTGCTGGGCTCCAGCGATCCTTCCAACCCAGTCTTCCAAGTAGCTGGAACTATAGGCACGTGCTACCATGCCTAGCTAATTTTATTGTAGAGACAAGAAGTTCTCACCATGTTGTCCAAGTTGGTCTCAAACCCATTGGCCCAGGCAATTCTCTCTCTTTGGCTTCCCAAAGTGCTTGAATTACAGACTTGACCCACCGTGCCTGGCCTATAATTTTGAGTTATAAAATTTTAGGAATTATATGGTTTTAATACAGGTTTTTTTACTTGCCCTGATATGTCAGTACCATGAAATAACATCCTTTGCTTTTATTATTACATTAATTATGATTTCATTTTGCTAATCAAATTTACCACATTCTATGAGCAGCATGGTAAAACCTTTGTATGATTGGTCAGTGACAGCGTAGTCATAATAAAATTTTTAGGTGACAAGTTCAGAGTGCACTTTTTAGTTCAGTGGCAATAGTTGGCAACCTGAGAAACACAGCTGACAGTTGCAAGTAGGAAAATACTCTTTCCTCTAGGTCAGTTCCATAAAGTGATCTTTGTTAAATGAATCAATGCTGAAGAGCAAATATGAAAAACATCAGATACCTTTGAATAACTGAGAAATGTCTACTGTTTTGACAATCAAATTTAGTGTAGGGACAATTGGAATCACGATACTGCTCACAAGAACATTATAATTTCAAGACATTTAATTATCAGATCTCCTGAGGAAAAGTTACAGAAAAAGGGGGAAGTGTCACAGCAAAGGTAAAAGACAGAAAAACACAAGAGAAGTTTGACCACAAATCTTATGTTACAAATTTTGGAAAATATTTCAAAACTTTGTAACAATGTGTTATTCTAATCAATACAGCTAAAAAGTACCAGAAAAATATACTATTATTTTTTCAAAGAGCTTTTAAAATATTTAACTCCACATACCTTTCCATCACAGTAATGAAAATATCACAATCATACCAACTACATCAATTTGGGAATTTGGAAGAAAATAGAGGATGTGTCCTGTGTGCTTCCACTTCCCTGTTTAGAAGCAGTCAAGGCCTATTTCAGACATTCTCCCCCTGTGCATGGACTGCAGAGGTTTTTAAACATAAAATATTTAAGACAAATTTAAAATTCTCTAATGTCCAGAAAAATAGTAAATACCTTGTGACTTTGTTTCTGACACTTTAATGCCCTCATGGTCACAAATCTTGGTTATCAAAATTTTGTTTATTTATTTTTGCTTATCTCAATTCCATCCTCTTTGTCTTTCATTTTTATAAAACCCATACACTTGAAGACAGTTTGCCTATTGAATACAGACAATGCTTAGCTGTGAATTTTAACAATCAAATTGAAATCTATTTCTCATGTTTGTACTATCTTTCACAGAACAAATTGCAATTTATACTTTCAGAGGAATAAGAAGAACCATATTGAGAGGACTTTTTATGATAAGAAAATACCATACCTTCAAATATTTCAAGTTGTTATTTTCTCATGACAAAAAAAAAAAAAAAACTCACCCAAACTAATAGATCATTTTAGAGTTTCAATTTACTTAGAGACAATAACATACTGAAACAATATTATTATTATTATTATTATTATTTTTTGAGTTGGAGTCTCACTCTGTCACCCAGACGACTGGAGTGCAGTGGCCGCTCCCGGCCACAGCAGCCTCAACCTGCTGGGCTCCAGTGATCCTTCCGCCTCAGCCTTCCAAGTAGCCGGAATTATAGGCATGTGCTACCACGCCCGGCTGATTTTTTGATTTATTGTAGAGATGAGGTCTCGCTGCCCAGGCAGGTCTCGAACCCACGGGCTCAGGCAATCCCTCACCTCAGCCTCCCAAAGGCGCGGGATTACAGGCTGAGCCACTGAGCCCGGCAACAGTATTATTTTAATAAAGTATTTTAAATCATGCTGAATATTATCCACTGCCTTTTCTTTAGGCAGTAACTCTACAGAAATTTCATAAATATGAGAACATGATATTTTCTGAAAGTTTTAAAGTAATAAAAATTCTTTATTAGAAATTACTGTAATGAAATAAAATGATCTTTCTGATTATCTGCTAAAATCTTATCATTGTAAAATGTTATACACATCTTTTGTAGTTTATGACATTCTAATTTTAAATAGATCTAAAATATTAGAAATATACAAAACTACCTCCAAACTTTGAAGAGCCCAGAAGCCTGATTAAGTTATTTCATTAGTTCAGATTTCTGTGTTCAAAAAGTAAATTTTAGTCAACCTCTTGTCATAGTAGGCAGTACATCAGTCTCATAATCTGAAGGTCCTGAGTTCGAGCCTCAGAGAGGGCAGTTTTTTGAAAAAAAAAACTTACATTCCTTGTTCTTGTTCTTAGATGTTAAAAAATAAATTTTATATGAATGCAGAAAGTTTTAGTTCAGCTAACTTATTAAAATAAAGTAAAATATATACAAATTTAAGTAGAAAATCTCTAAAATCTATATGTCCTTTTGCAAACTTATAAATTTATAAACTTCATGAGATTAAGTGTATCGTTTATCTGAAAATATCTACTTATGATAGTAACAATTCAATGAACTATGGGATTAAAATTATTAAAAGCTAATTGTAATAACTTACTTAGAAAATCCTATCTCAGTTTATTATTCATGTAGACTTGTGAGCATCTACTGTTATTGAAGCCAAGAAAGAGACACTCAGGTCAATCTTTGAAGTGAGTCTGCATATGTGAGATAAGGTCTCAAAAGTTGGTTACAGGGAAGGAATTTTGTCTATGCATCTCCCTCTAGACCTCTAATTGTCTTGTCATCTGTAGACACAGAACTAGATCTGACATTGAAATTGGTTGAAAGGGGTTTCACCAAAGGGGAAACTGAAGTTACCCATCTGGAAAACAACAGATGAGGAACAGCTGGGTTCCAAAAACTTCTACATGAAGATCACTTACCTAAGTAAACTTTGCCTGGTGAACTGTGTGATTTCAGTATTTATCAACAAAGCAGACGTCTCCAAACAACCCTCATGATAAAGTAAGTCGAACTTCATGTCAGCTTTCCCAGTGTGTCTCTGCTAATTTATTATTTTAATTAATATTCAAGTTTACCATAGCAGTGAGAAGCATTATACAGTAATGATTTGCTTTTTTCAACTGACAAAAAGTAATTGTGCACATTGATGTTGTACAATGTGATGCTTTGCACTATGTGTACTATGGGGGCCAGCCCCACAAGGGTCGTGGGAAGTGTTGAAGGAGAGATGGATAGGCGATGGACGAAGATCATATACACGGACACCTGCCTCTTGAACAGATGACAATTTAATGCTAGTTAATGCAGAGCTTTTATACCATTTTTGAAGGGGCAAGACAAAGAAAACTCTTTCACATTCACATCTTTTAAAAGTTACCAGCTAGTGGTCTTAGTAGCAAACAAACCAAGATTCCCATAGGTCTTAGTAGCAACAACCAGAGTAACGTCTTATTCATAAAGCCAACAATGACACTCTCAGTCCAATGTCCCAAATTACAAATGTTTCAAGAAAGTTTCTTTAAGTGTATATTTCTTTATGTGTCAGGAATACTCTCATCTTAGGCTCTTATGTTCTTCAGAGTCCTGTGATCACCTCCCTTGTCCAGATGTTCTCATTACTTTTCTCTTATCTTGCAGTGCTTGTTTCTAAAGAGAACTCAAAAGAAACATTTAGTAATGTTTCCCAGGCCCCTCAAGGTTGCTTTCTGCTTTAGCTGATCTTGTCATAAAAGTGTCTGATTATTACATTATGAGTTTAGTGAAAACCTACTCTATAAATGTTAACTTAGAGTTTTAACTACAGTATTAAGTAAAAACCTTAATATTAATCCTTATCCTAAGTTAGTGAAAGCAGTGTTATAAATCACCTACATAACTCCTAGATAAGTGTAGAACTTATAATGAATTTATAATGAACTTATATAAACTTGTGTTTCTAAAAATCCTTATGTCTAAACACTAAACTGCATAATTCTAAATCAAATAAAGAGTGAATATACTTATATCATTTATTACTTCAGTAATATCTAGTAACTTATAACCAAGTGAAAGAAAGCATTCTTGATGTGCTTCAGAGTTTAACCCTTGCATATGTTAGAAAAGGCCAAGTGGCACAGTGGGAAAATGGAAAAATAAACCATGATATTTCCAGGTTAGCTGTGCGTACTTCACATAAACATGCCATTTTCTTCTTCTACGACTGCACAGAATTCTTCGGCGGTATCAAACAGCAAAGGTGAAAGACAGAAGGACCACAGCTTCCTGGGTTCGCCCTGTGGCCCGGGGTCTTCGGTCCACCGGGACCCTGTCAATCAGCTGGGCCTCCAAGGCTGGCTCCCAACAGTGTATATTATAAAAGATTCAAGTGAGCTAATTAACATATCCTACACCTTATCATCTTATCACTCTTTCTGGTGATGAGAATGTTAAAAGTCTATTCTTTTAGCCACTATAAAACATGTAATACATTATTAATAACTGTGATCATTATGCAGTGCAATAGATCACTAAAACTTATTTCTCCAGTCTAACTTAACCTTGTACTCTTTTTTTTTTAACATTATCTCTTTTATCCTCATTTCTCCCCTCCCCCCAGCCTCTGGTAACTATCTATTCTTTGTTTCTCTAAGACTGACTTTATTAAAGTCCACATATAATTGCGATCATACAGTATTTGTCTTTCTGTCCATGGATTATTTCACTTAGCATAATGTTTTTTTCAGTTTTGTCCATTTTGCAAATGATATAATTATTTTTATCCAATGATTTCAGGGTCACAGGTAGGCTATGTGACACCTTTATGGGAATGAGGAAAATTTATCTTCTAGCTGATGTACTCAGGTACAGTATTCTGTCCAGCAGGTGACACAGCCCTGAGACAGGGTACCTGGTACTAAAATAAAAATACAGGCTGAATTTTACACCTTTCCTCCCTCACCTGTTTCATCAGTTGTGTTTATGAAGGGCAGAAAAGATAACTTTATTTGAGCAGCATGGAGTTAGGAGATACACTGTCCTTCCCTGGATAGCTTATTTTGACATGAACTTTCAGGATCCTGTGGAGATACATTCTGCCGTTCTTCATCCTGTTTCCTCTGCTCCTTCTACTTAGGGAGCTCTTGAATCTCACATACTTATTAGCATCTGCTTTTTAGACACTGCCAATTTGTTTTTTTCTTTTGTGATATCCATCATTCACACTCTTCTTATAACTAACCATACATTTTACCTTAATTTTTATCATTGTCATCATATTTGTGGTCCACTTTCTTAATCAAACACTAACTGCTATTAAATTGGTGATTTTTTTTTTTTCTAGAAACCAACTGGGTACCAGCTCAGACTACTTGAGTTCCTTCTGGGACATCTCTTGCATTTAATCTTTGGTTCTGTGGCAAAAAGTCTTGCATTTAACACCTGCCCTGCAGATTTTTAAAGTTTACAATTACATGTCTTTCTGCTGTCTCCAACCCAGTCCAGTCTGTCTTAAATTTCCATCACTATGACTCAATAAATAATTTGAGGTGGATTTTTTTAGATCTTGATTTGCTTGCTTTCCTAGAAGCTTTTTTAATTCCTTAAAAATATTTTAGTCCAGTTGTCAAGAAAACAATCAGTTTCAATCAAGAATTCTAAAATCCCAAAAAAACTATTTAAATAAAGAAAACAACTTTTTACAAAATGAACCCAACAATCAACCGAAGCAATGTGCTGCTAACAAACTCACAAAGATTACTAAATGAAGCTCTTAGGCTTAATGCAAATGACCCCAGGCAGTAATTTAAATTCACACAAAAGGACATAAAGCACTAAAAAATGTAACTATAAAAATTATGAACACAGCTTTTGTTTCCTATTTTAACTGATTATAAATAGTCAGTTGTATACATATATGCAATTGCATTATTAACCCTATAACATTAGAAATGTAATGCACTTGTCATTAATACTTCAAGGCAAAAGAAAAATGACCCCCAAAGTGATTCAGATAAGTAAGGCCACAACCTCAGTTTCAAGAAAACAGATGAACTCCAACTAAAGTCATGGGAGTGGAAGCAGGATTCCTACAAAGCAGATATTTGGGGGTATCTTTTCTGCTCAACAGAGTTTGTGGGATGTGGACCCCAGCCAGCAATGCTGCAGGGGAAAGAACTTCAGCCCAGTGAGTTTAATATATAAGACCACTTGTTTTGAAGGCAGAAGCATATTGAAGCATCAAACTAGAAAGAACTATTCTTAGATCTTAATACTTAATGCTATTGACTGGGTGTGGTAGCTCACTAATCCCAGCACTTTGAGAGGCTGAGCCAAGAGAATTGCTTGAGTCTGAGAACAGCCTAGGCAATATAGTGACACCTAGTCAGGTATGATGGAACACACCTGTCATCCCAGCTTCACGAGAAGCTGAGGCAGAAGGATCACTTGAACTCAGGAGATTGAGGCTGCAGTGATCCGTGTTCATGTCACTGTACTACAGTCTGGGAAGCAGAGACCTCAACTCAAATATAAAATAAAATGTTTAGTCTTATTTTTGTATAGTATCTCAATATTAAAAATAATCCATTTTATTTATCCTTTCGATTATTTATGCACATTTGGGTTGATTTGAGCTTGCAGAAGTAACAAATAATGCTGCTCTGATCATTCTTCTGCATAATGAACATACACGGGAATTCAACTAGGTATACATCTAGGAATGGAATTATAGGGTCAGAATATATAATGTCTATCTTTAAAAAATGCTACCAGTGAGCTATTCAAAGTGTATGTTACACTTTATACACGCAGCAGTGTATGAAAGTTCCAATTGCTCTACATTCTCACCAACAATTTATATTGCCAGTGAATTTTATTTTTACTATTGCATCATAGTGGTATCACATTGTGAATTTAATTTTTGTTTTTCTTTTTCTTTTTTTTTGAGTTGGAGTCTCACACTGTCACTCAGACTGGAGTGCAGTAGCTGCTCCCGGCCACCGCAGCCTCGGCCTGCTGGGCTCTGGCGATCCTTCCGCCTCAGCCTTCTGAGTAGCTGGAACTACAGGCGTGCGTTACCATGTCCGGCTAATTTTTGATTTATTGTAGAGATGAGGTCTCGTCAAGTTGCCTGGGCGGGTCTCAAACCCACAGGCTCAGGCAATCCACTTACCACGGTCTCCCAAAGCGCTGGGATTATACCACCTTCATTGACCATGTAAGGAAGCCTGTATACCCATTAACATTTCCGGGCTGGCTTCCATTGACTTCCTGTCCAGTATCAATAGAACCCTAAATCATTTGCTCACTGAACACACAATTATGCTGCTCCATAGCCAACTCCTTAGTATACAACTGGGAAACTGAGACCTAGAAAAAGACAGGATTTAATCCAGATGGCATAGGAGGTAGGCAAAATTTTGAGTACCAGGTAGAGTTCCATCCTCCGTCTCAGCATGATTGCTTTGGAAATGAAAACCCTTAAGATCCTGGGGAATCCTATCCACTCTTTTCATATGTGATCATTTTTCTTTTGACATCCCCATGTGAACATACATGTATACACAAACACATATACACTGACTTCTCAGGTAAAGATCATGGAGGTGGTGACAGGGAAGAAAAGAACTGGGAAAGTTGCAAGAGGGAACAAAGAGGTTGGAGGCTGCTCTGCCATGGGGCAGTGACATCCATTCCCCTAGCCACATGCCCAGGGTTCCAAAGCATAGATAGGATAATTTTCAGGATTTTTCTGAGTTACTTAACATCATACTGTTGTGTCCATATTTTTGTGGATTTTAGGGAAACTTTGTTGGTGTTGATATTTATTTTTATTCCACAGTGGTCTGAGAAGGTGTGTGGCAAAATTTCAGTTATATAAAATTTGTTTTATGTATGATTTATGGCCAATGTGGTTGATGTGGTTGATCTTGGAGTGCATTCCATGTGGTGATGAGTAGAATTCATATTCTGTGGTCGTTGGGTGGAATGTTCTGAGGGTATCAATTAAGTCCCTTTGTTCAAAATTCACATGGAGGTTCTGGGTCTCCTTGCTGATTTTTTGTCTTAATGACCTGTCTAGGGTTGTGAGTGGGTATTAAAGTCTCCAGCTATGATAGTGCTAGAGTCAATCTTCTTTTTAAGTTTGCCTAGGAGCTGGTTTATGAATGTTGGTGCTCCTATGTTGGGTGCATATATGTTTAGGATGGACATTTCTTGTTGATGAATTGAACATTTTATCATTATATAGTGACCTTCTTCATCTTTTTAAATTTTTGATAGCTTAAAGGGTATTTTGTCTGAGATTAAGATTGCAACTCCAGCTTTTTTTGATATCCCATTTGCCTGAAATTTTGCTTCCCATCCTCTTACTTTGAATCTGTGGGTGTCCTTTCTGGTGAGATGAGTCTCTTGAAGACAATATATTGTTGTCTCATGATATTTTATCCATTTTGCCATTCTATTTCTTTTCAGTGGTGCATTTAGTCCATTCACATTTAGGCTAATTATTAAAATGTGAGTGTTTATTCCTGTCATGAGGTCTTATAGAGTTGTTGTTGTACTTATTTATTTATTGTCTTCCTTTTGGTTTTTTGGGTTGATTCTTATGTGTTTTCAATCTTTTTCCTGTACTCTTGTGAAGAACTTTGTCATTCTTTTTCCCTTTTCTTCTGTGTTTAATACTTTCTTCTGTGTTCAATACTTTCTTAAGTTTTTATAGAGGTGGTCTGGAGGCAGCGTAAATTTAGGGGTTGGATATCTGGGAAAGATTTTAATTCTCCCTCACTGATGAAGCTTAGCTTAGCTGGGTAGGTTATCCTTGGTTGAAATTGTTTATCTTTGAAAACTTTGAAGATTGGACTCCAAGCTCTACTAGCCTGAAGTGTTTCCATAGATAAATCTGCTGCTGTTCTAATTGGTCTTCCCTTGTAGGTAGTCTGAACTTTTTCTCTTGCTGCCTTTAGGATTTTTTCTTTTATACCTACATTGTTCAGGTGAATCATTATGTGCCTGGGATTTAGTCTTCCCATTTGTTGTCTTGCAGGGGTTCTCTGAATCTCTTGTGTTTGAATTTTCACATCACTGATGAGATGAGGGAAGTTTTCTTGAAAATTTCATGGCATGTTTGTTCCAGGGTGGTCTCTGTCTCTCTTTCTGCCTCAGGAATTCCAATTACTCTTAGGTTTGGTCTCTTGAAGCAATCACTCATCTCTTGAAGGTTTTGTTCCATCTTTTAAAGCTTCTTTTCTATGTTTTTAACACTTTGGTTTAGTTCTACATTTTGGTCGTCAAGCTCTGAGATTCTTTCTTCTGTTTGACTATTTTTGCTTTCCATGCTTATCATTTATTTCAATCACAGTAATCTTTACTGCTGTTATCTCAGCTATCAACTCCTTCCTATTTTCCTCTTGTCTCTCCTCAATTCTTTTTATTCCCGCTATTAATGTCTTCATGTTTGAGTTTGCAGTAGGTGACCAGTTATTCTTGCGGCTCTTCATTGTTTGCATTCTGAAGTCTGTTTTCTCAGTGTCTGACCTCTCAGGGGTCTGTGTGAGACCTATATTCTTTCTTGGCTTTTCATCATTTGTGTAGATTTTCCTCCTCACTTTTTCCTTTTTCCCCCATCTTCTATAAATCTGTTGTTCAGGGGTGGTGGGGTTGCTTTTACTTCTGTTTGCTCAATCTCATATTCATCCCTGTGTGAATCCTCTGACTTTGTTCAGTTCTGAAGCTGGACTGTTGGTTGGGGGCTAAGCTTTTTGCCATTTTGAGATTTAATTGAGGGGGGAGCTATGATTCAAAATCTAGCTGCAGATCCCATTATCCACCAACAGATGTATAGATACCCTGGAACCTGCTTCCCACTGCCTTGCAATCTATCCATTCAGTGGAAGTATAAATTTGCTCCCTGTAAGCAAAATGAGGTAAAAAAAAGGAAAGAAATGGATCAGGAGGGTGAGAGGAGTAAGAGGGAAAACAGGCAAAGGTCCCAACTACCAAATGAAAATTGATACAAAGACAAATAAGAGTAAAAGAAAAAAAACAAAAATAAAAACAGCAACAGCAACAAATTAGAACATACAATCATATAGACACACAAGCTCACCAATCTCCTTATGATGTACTATTCCCCTACACAGATGTGAGGTCTTAGATCCCAACTTGGAGACTAGGCAGAGCTGGGTGGAGTTGGGCGGTGCAATGCAGATCTATGCCTGGACTCAGGGCTCCAGCTGGTCTCTGATTCTACTGCAGCTGGGTCCAGTTGCGGGAGGCAGAGTGTGAGATAGCCAGGTGCTACAGGTCAACGTGTCACAGTGTGACTTGGGCGTCTTTTTCTTTCTTTGTCCTTAGGCCCCAAGCTGGAGGCTGGGTGGAATTGGGCAGAGCTGGTCAGGGCAATGCAGGTCTCTGCTTGGTCTTGGATCTCCACCTATTCTCTGTGTCCCACTGTGGCCAGAGGTGAGTCAGGGGAGATGGAATGCAAGACTTCCAGGTGTTGCTGGTCAGCGTAGTGCAGGACAGCTGGGGATGGGCAGTGCAGCCAGCAAGGGATCCCAGAGCTCCATGGGTGGCAGTGGCTGGGGATGGGGTGGAATGGTGCAGCCAGGGAGGGAGCTCGGAGCTCCATGGGGTGGGTGTTGAGAGCCTCCATAGGTGGCAGTGGCTAGGGCTGGGGCAGGATGGTGCAACTGGGGAGGGAGTCCGGAGCTCTTCGGGGTGGGAATTGAGGGCCTCTGGGTGGCTGTGGCTGGGTGTAGAGCAGTGCAGCTGAGGAGGGAGCCTGGTGCTCTGTGGGATGGGAGCCAAGGGCATCTACCGGCGGAGGTGGCTGGGGATGGGGCAGGGTGGTGCAGCCGGGGAGGGAGCCTGGCGCTTCTCGGGGCCAGAGCTGAGGGCCTCTGCTGGTGGCACAGCTGGGGATGGGGCAGGGCAGGGCAGTGCAGCCAGAGAGGGAGCCCAGAGCTCTGTAGGGTGGGAGTAGAGGGCTTCTGTGGGTTGTGGCGGCTGGGGGGGGGGGGGGCC
>NW_007255244.1:231698-264891 GCF_000164805.1 Carlito syrichta | reverse complement strand
AAGTGAGAGTTTTTATGGAAACTCACTTTCACGGAGATTCTCATAATCCCACCTGTGCCATCGCCATCTTGCTGGAAACTTCCTAAAAATTGTTTTGTGTTTGGTTTATTTTTTGCTTTTTTGTTTTGTTTTGTTTTTTGGTTTTTTTTACACATTACGTATTTGAAAAGTATTATAAATCTATTATCAGTAGGATATAGCCAATTGTCTTGGTTGGGTACCTTTGTCTAATTTTTTGGACTAACAAATTGAATTTATGAATGCATTCTTAGAATAGAACTCATTTGTATGTAGAGGATGTATTGTAATTGAAACATAAGTTTAATATGCAATTTATAAATCTAATATTAAATGATATTAAGTTGATGAGATAATTAGTGAACTGAAATATTGAGCAGAATATATGTAACAAAATAAAGTACAGAGAAACTAAGTAAATATATGTATTACACATATATATAAAAGAAAGAGAAGGAATAAAATATTCGGCTCACCATAATACACACAAATAATGAATCTCATCAATAAAATAAATATTTACAAATCTCTAAAGTTGCAAGCCAGACATGAACCCTTGAATGCAGAAGTATACAATGATTTAAAAAGACCAATAAATAAGAATACTCAGCTGAGTGCAGTAGCTCAAACTTGTAATCCCAGTGCTTGGGAGGCTGTGGCAAGAGGGTAACTTTAGCCCAGGAGTTCAAGATCAGCTTAGGCAACATAGGAAGAGCCACTCTTACAAAAATCAAAATATTAGATGAGCATACTGGTGTGTACCTGTAGTCCCAGCTACTTGGGAGGCTAAAGTGGAAAGATTGCCTGACCCCAGGAAATTGAGACCGGCCAAGGCAAAACAGTGAGAACTTGTCACTACAAATAATAATAATAATAATAATAGATTTTTATTATTTATTTTTGTTATTTTATTTGGGAGCAAAGAGCAATGTGGGCCAAGTGTCACCTGTTCCAGAATGACCAGTGCCTTGCCCCCAGGTCTGCTGTGGCTCTTGCCCATGGAGCAAGGCATTGAGGGTTTTTTTGTGGTCATGAGCAGCAAAGGTTAACTCTATGGCTGTCTTTTCTTCTATGATGAGTGAAAATTCAAGGAGATGCTCCTTCCCAAGAATTACCACACAAATGAGTCCTGCAAGTACCTTGGCACGTTCATCACCCTTAGAAAGAATGGGAAGACCAAGAAGGAGAATCTAGTGTCACCCAACATGAAGGTCTCCCACTTTCTCTCCAGGCTGTGACTCTCCAGAGGAGCCCTATTTCAGCCTTTGGAAGTTCCCAGGAAGAGAACACCCAGGGCCACCTTGGTGTGCTTTCTTTGGATGAAGAGTTTAATGCAAGAGTAGATGTAAGACATTTAATTTGTAAATTATGTCTATATTGCCACCAACATATTTATGGTCCTGTAGGTGTGTTTCATATTTTTTGGGAAAAAAAGACAAAACCAAAAAACAAACCAATGGGGTGGTGGTGGGGGTGAGTAGTGAGGCAAAGGAGAACTCCGGCCTTTCTGGTGCCACAGTGGAGAATCTTACACTTGGACTTACTTAACTTGCCAGAAAGTTGTCAAGAGTGTGCTGCTTCTGTGTTTTAAAACATATTGATGTTAGATTACAATGTCAACCTCTATAATATGTTGTTGAGCAGCCTCTGTCTGAAAAGGTCTGCCTCAGGCTATGTAAACCAGTTAAGGGCGCCCCCCCCCCCATGCTAACATTCTCCAGCAGTCCACTCCTTGCACCCTGTTGCTACTAATCAGAAAATATTGTTTACTTGAGTGTGCTTTAGAAGTCCTCACTGCCATTCTGTTTAGACCTACAAAGACTGACCTTTGAACTTTCCTGTAACCAATCTTTCTTGATACTAGATGGAAAATGTCCCTGGACAAATATATAGCTCCTACTTTCCCACAGGCTCTATTGCTGTGTCCACTGATAAAAAAGAGAAACTATTTTGTGGATTTTACCAAAGAAATCCATATTCTGCCAGAATGACAAGAACGACAAGATGATGAATTTGCAAGCACAACTAAAACCAGTGATTAGATACAATTTGTGATAGACGATGCTTCTGATAATGTTAATACAATGTAATTTTAAAAACAAACAACCAACCCACCCTCCCCTGCAAAAAAAACTGACTTCTCTGTGTTTGGAGAACTTCATTCTAGAACTAGCTATTATAGTTAGGTAAAATGTTTTTGTAATTGTACAAAACAGGTGTTGTGTTTGCATGGAGGAGTGTGCCACTGTCTGATGCATTCCCTGCTTAAATGCATTTAACATTTACTTCACAAGCTATGAAATCCACTGGTGAAGTCTGTAGAAAGCTCAGAAGCTTACCATCCCAGTGGCTTTTTGTCCCCATATGTAGCCAAAAAAAAAATTACAGACAGCGTTCATGTGTCCCATTTGAAACTTGTGATGTTTGAGCTATCTTTCCCCAATAATTTACTGGCAGTAAGGGTGATCATTGTGAAAATATTTGCAAATGGCTGTTACAGTGCACTATGCAAATGGTTACCAAGTAATAATATTATTCTTTATCTGTTTTGCAAATGTAACCCCTGTCATTGAATCAACCATAAAAGAGGAAGGGTTGATGATGTTAAAGTTTCTGAAGTGATGGCAAATATTTAATTTTAATGAATGATTTTTTGGAGTTTATACAAAATGCTTAGCTTGCTACCAGAAATGCTCTGAATATTTCACCAAGACTTTTATACTCTTGTAGGATGTTTCTGAACTGTCTCCCAAATTGACTTTATTAGAGTTTACAGACAGCAAGACTGAAATGTCTGATTAGAGTTTTTGTCTTTTATATTGCTTTTGAAAACTCTGTTCACAAGCAAATCACTAACTTAAAATATTATTCTTAACCAAGGCTTAGAAAAAGGAAGGCATTTGCAAAGTTACTACGATGGGACCCCACATTTTACTTAAACTGCTGTTTATACAATGTCATAAAGCCTTTTATTTTAACTTTTAAACCACAACCTAGACTCCAGGTATGTTGAGGAAAAATGATTCTTGTAAGTCTCCATCTGGTTTGGTGAGTGTGTGGGATAATTTGGGGAATTTTCTACATTTAATGTATTCACAAAATAACAAACTATGATTATCTTAAATCCCTTGTCTTTGCGGGTTTGGGGGTAATTTTATTGGTGGTGATATTTATTTTTATTTCACTGTGATCTGAGAAGGTGCCTGGCAGTATTTTCATCTTGTGAAATTTGTTTTATGGCTCAGGAAGTGATCGATCTTGGAGTACATTCCATGTGGTGATAAGTAGAATGTTTATTCTGTGGATGTTGGGTTGAGTGTTCTGTAGGTATCTATTAAGTTCATTTGCTCACATGTTAAGTTGAGGTTCTGGGTCTCTTTGTTTATTTTTTGCCTCGACGATGAGGGTTGTTAGTGGGGTATCTAAGTCCCCAGTTATGATAGTGTTAGAGTCAATATATTTTTTTAGTTTACTTAGTAGCTGCTTTATAAAGCTGGTGTTCTTGTGCTGGGTGCATATATGTTTAGGATGAATATTTCTTGTTGATGGATTGAACATTGTATCATAATGTTGTGTTCTTTCATATCTTTTTTCATTTTATATAGCTTAATGACTGCTTTGTCTGATATTAAGTTCATGACTCCTGCTTTCTTTTGTGATTCATTCACCTGAAGGCTTGTTTTCCATCTTTAACTTTGAGACTGTGGGCATCCTTTGTGGTGGGATGAGTTTCCTGAAGGCAGCAAATTACTGGGTCATTTGTTTTTATCCTGTTTATTATTCTATATCTTTTCAGTGGTGAATTTAGTCCTTTCACGTTCATTGTGATTATTGAAATATGAGAGTTTGTCCTTGTCATAATGCCCTTACAAGGCTGTTTTGTCTTTCTTTAGTTTTGTGTTATATATGTTTGTGTTTTCATTTCTGTGGGTATGTTGTGTGTTCTGCTGTTTCTGTGTTTATGATCTTATGAAGTATATGGTCGTTTGCTTCTTTTTTCTTCTGTGCACAGCACCTTTTTAAGTGTCTCTTGTAGGTCTGGTCTAGAAATAGCATATTCCCTTAGGATTGGATGTCTGAGTAGGATTTTAATTCTCCCTTGCTGATGAAGTTTGACTTGGCTGAGTAGAAAATTATTGGCTAAAATTGTTTATCTTTGAAAACATTAAACATTGGGGTCCAGTTCCTTCTGGCCTATAGTGTTTCTGAAGATAATTCTAATTGGTTTTCCCCAATAGGTAGTCTGGCCTTTTTCCCTTGCTGCCTTTAGAATTTTATTCTTACTTTGTGTTGGCAAATTATTATGTGTCTAAGGGTTGGTTTTCTCATAAGATGCCTTGCAGGGGCTCTCTGAATCTCTTATGCTTGTATAGTTATCTCTCTGGCCAGATGAGGAAAATTTTCTTGAATAACCTCATGGAGTGTTTGTTATAGGGTGTTTCCATTTCTCTTTCTCTTTCAGGTATTCTGACATAATGTTTAGCTTCTTGATAAAATCACACATCTCTTGGAGAGTCTCCTCTTTCTTCTTAAGTTTTCTTTTTCTATATTTTTAATAGATTGGGCTAAATCCATATTTTGGTCTTCTAGCTCTGATATTCTTTCTTCTGCTTAGTTAATTCTGGTTCCCATGCTTGTCAGTTTGTTATTTATTTTTTGGATGGAGTTCTTTATGTTATTTCTAAGTATGTTTTCTTGAATTTGTCTAACTCCGTTGCAATTTCATTTAGTTTTAGCCCTTATATGTTTTGACTTTATATTAATTCTATCCAATTATTCTCTGATCTCTGTAAGTACCTACTGGGTACTTTCATTCTGGGAGATAGCCATTGTTTGTGCCCCAGTAGCTATACTTTCTAGCACTGATTCTTTGCTGGGGCTCTGATGGTTACCTGCAATTTTTTTGTAGGTTTTTCTTCATTTGTAGCAGTTCTCTTATCTTCTTTTTAATGCCATTAATCAGCAGAAAATGGAGAAACAGTCACTTCTGATATTTGCTCTACATATTGTCCTTCCTTGAGTTGTGGCTCCGGGATTGTTTAATTATGAAGTAGGGCTGGGAGTTCGGTGTTGTGCTTTCTCTTTACAATTTTGAGCACTTACTAAGGAAGTAAGTAAGGGGAGGGTCTGCAAGGATTCAGAACCTATTAGCAGGTCATAATGTTTGCTATCTGGTTAGTGGGCCAGATGGGACTCACTCTCCCTCTCTGCACATTATGATTTTACAGTGGGTATGCTTGCATAACCCTTGAGTCCAAGACAGGGTATAACAGGGAAGAAAGAGGGAAAAATGAGAGAAAAAAGGGAAAAGGGGAGAGAGAAAAAGAAGAAAGAAAAAAGAATGAAGGAAAACATCAAGAAAGAACAAAGAGAAGTAGGAAAAAAAGAGAAAACCAACCAATAAACAAAACAACAAAATGAAATAATCAAATAAACAAAACAATACCTCCAAAAAATTGATAAAGAGAAAACAAAGCAACTAAATGAAATAACCAAATAAACAAAACAATACCCTTCAAAAAAGCTGATAAGGATTTTTCTGCATTAGTATGTTTCCTTGAGAGAGCACTCCCTCTTGTGATGGGTTTTGAAACTACAGGGCTGTTACTGCAGGCTCCCTATTCCCTGTTGGAACTTAAGATATTAGAATCTCCACCCCCTGCTGCCTGCAAGCGGTAGCCATTGCATGACCATCTGAGGGAAGGGGGTTGAAATAAGGACACAATGTTTCTCAAGATCTCACCCATTTCTTTCCTCTCCCAGCATTGTCACAGTTCCCAGAGCAACCAGTTCACAGCAGAATGGGGTCTGCTGTCTCTGCCTTGCCCTCCCAATCTCTTTCACTTGTTGCTAGGGGTGGGGAGTTGAGGAAGTCAGTTAGGCACTCACCAGCCTCCTTCTCAGGCAATTCTGCTGTCTGCATCTATCACCCAGCAGTTGGCTCAGGGTGGAGGGTGGATCATCTGGGGTTCTGCATCTGCCATTACCCACCTGTGCTTGTGCACTGGGGGCAATGTTCTCTGAGGTCACAAAGAGCAGCCCCAATGCAGCAGAGATCAGTGCCTGGTCTCAAGATGCAGTTCTGTTCCACAGAGGCTGCACTTGGAGCACTTCTCTGTTTTGCTGCTGGCTGCTGTTCCTGACACCAGTGTGGTCGATGACTCCCTTTCTGACATTCTCCAGATCTTGGGACCCAGTGGCAAGGGTCTGGAGCCCAGTCCAGGATGAGGATAGCTTCTTCCCACTGTTTTCTTGGGACTATGCCTCAGGTTTCCTTGTTGCACTCCCTCCATGGCTCTTGCTGCCAGCATTCTGTCTGGTGCTGTGGTGTTGGGATCAGCAATTGCTCCAGCAGTTCCTCCTGGGGAAAGCTCTGCTGATTTTAGAAAATGGTGCCCAGCTTCTGCACTCCGGAAAGCATTTGGGGTCAAGCAGAGCAACTGTGGCACCAGTGGCTTCACCACAGGAGGGCCTTAGCTACTTGCTCTCAAATCCCCACTCAGTCAACCTCTCACACTCCCACTTACACAAAGAAACATATGTGGAATTGTCCGTACAATCACTCACGCACACAGGACACTTTTCATTATGGCTAGTTGCACCACCATCTTCCTGGAAATCCCTATACACAATTTTTTTATAAATACACTTTGGGATTTTGTAAAATGAAAATGACAGAACTGAAGGGAGAAATAAACAGGATGAAAATTATACTAGTAGACTTCAATACCCCACTTTCTGTAACAACCAGACAGAAGGTTAATAAAAAAAATCATATAACTTGAACAATATTACAGACCAATTGAACCTAACAGATATACAAAGAACATTCTACTCAGCAAAAGCAGAACACTCATTTTTTTCCCCATGTGCACATAAAACATTCTTCAGGCTATATCACATATTAAGCTCCAAAGTATTTACAAATTTAAAAAGACTAAAATAATACAGAGTATAATATTTGATTACAATAATTTGAAACTAAAAATCATATCAGAAGGAAAATTTTTTAAAAATTCAAAAATACATGGAAATTAAGTAACAAGCATTTAAATAAAAGAAAAAATTACAGGGAGAATTTAAAAATATGTAAAGACAAATAAAAATACAAACAAAATACTACAAAAATACAGGATGTGGCAAAAGCAGAAAGCCAAATGGAAAGACTGTAGCAGGAAACATGTACATTAAAAAAGAAGTAGAATAAGTTCCAATGAACAAATTTAACAAAATTAAGAAAACAATAAAGATCAAACAGTGATAAAATAAAAAATAGAAAAAGTAAATTTTTTGGGGGGAAATATTAGCAGAATTGATAATCCCTTTGTTAGATTAAAAGAAAAAATGAGATAAATCTCAAATAATTAAAATAAGAAATAAAAGAGGATAAATTACTACTGATGCCTGAATAGTAAAAAAAAAAAGAGAATAAGTTAAAAAATGTGCCAACAAATTGAATAAGTCTGAATAGATAAATTTCTAAGAAATATACTTTTTACCAACAATGTATCATGAACAAAAAATCTGAACAGATTTATAATTTGTATTAAAACAAAACAAAACTTTCTAAAAGTAAAGGAACAGATTACTTCACTGGAGAGTTTTACCATTGTTAAAAAGTTAACACAAATTCTCCTCAAACTCATCCAGAAAATTTAAAAAGAAAAAACACTCCCTACCCCATCCTGTAAAGCTAACATTAACATGATATCAAAACCAAAAGAAGACACCACACACACACACACACACACACACACACACACACACACACACGCACACACACACACCCCTACAGACCAATGACCCTAATGATTACTGATGCAAATATCACCAGTAGGGTACAACATCAAACTTAATGAGAAGTTAAAAGAATTATGCACAATAAATGAGATTTACTCCTAGACTGCAAGAGTGTTTCAACTTAACAAATTGCAATACAATGAAACACAAAAACACATGATCTCAATTGATGCTCATCAGTTCTTAAGGAAATTCAACATCCTTTCATAATTAAAAAAAGTACTTAAAGTATAAATAAAAACAAACTACCTCACCATCAACAATAATGACAATGTATAAAAAGTCCATCACACTCAATCTCCAAAATATATATTTTTTAAGAATTACATTTAAAATAGCATTAAAAGAATAAAATATTTTGAAATAAACTTAACCAAAGAGTGCAAAGACTTGAACACTGAATTACAAAAATGCTGTTTTATGAAATTAAGATGCAAATGAATGGAAAACATCTTATTTTTATACATTGAAAAACAATGTTAAGATGTTTATGGTATTAAAAGTAATCACAGATTCAATGAAATGCCTATCTAAATTATAACTTTTTTGCATAAATAGAAAAAAATTCAAAGTCTACATAAAATCTTGAGATGGGGCATAGTCAAAATTATCTTTGAAATAACACCAAAGCCGGGCTCGGTGGCTCAACCTGTAATCCCGCACCTTTGGGAGGCTGAGGTGAGTGGATTGCCTGAGCCCGCGGGTTCGAGACCCGCCTGGGCAGCGAGACCTCATCTCTACAATAAATCAAAAAAAATCAGCTGGGTGTGGTAGCACATGCCTGTAATTCCGGCTACTTGGAAGGCTGAGGCGGAAGGATCGCCAAAGCCCAGCAGGTGAGGCTGCGGTGGCCGGGAGCGGCCACTGCACTCCTGTCTGGGCAACCGAGTGAGACTCCAACTCGAAAAAAAAAAAGCACCAAAATTGAGGTTTCATAATTTCTGAATCAAAAATGAATTAAAATGCTACAGAAATTGTAAAAAGCATGGGACAGTATAAACACAGGCAAATTGTAAAATAATGTATAATAGAAATTATATAAATAAACTCTCAAATATATGGTCAAATGATATTTGATAAGGGTGTAAAGACCAAAAAATGGATCGGAAAAGAATAGTTTCTTAAACAAATGATGTGAAAATCGAATATCCATATGCAAATGATTGAATTCAGATCCTATGTTCAGATCCTTATTCATATATATATGAGAATATATATAACTTTTAAAAAACTGGATAAATATAAAACATTATGATATTTAATTTGGTAATTTTCTTGGATATGACACCAAAATATAGAAAGCAAAATCTGACTACATCAGACTCCAAAGCTTTTGTGCCTCAAAGAAAACAATCAACCCAATGAAAACACAATCTAAACAATAAAATAAGATATTTGTAAATTATATATCTAATAATGATGCATAGCCATAGCCTCTGTCCATGTTTAGCAGCCTTGAAGTGATCCTTCCTAGCCTCAGCTGAGTTAAATGTTTAGTCACAAGTATAAATTTCTGTAGAGCATAGCATCTGGCACTTGCCAATGTAAATAACCTAGCCTCAACTCTATCCTGGCTTGGAGCCCAGCATGAAACTCTCCTGATTGGAGAGGCAAACTAGAAACTGATCATTTCTTAGGAGCAGAGTTTTAGCTGAACACATTCTGGTAGGACAAGCACAGTGATACTCAACTTCAGAGCCTAGCCTGAGATTTTTGCCTGGGAACAGCCCATACAAGAAGTTCAGTGATGTTTTATCAATTTCAACCCAAAGTAGAGTTCACCAATACACATTATAATCAGTCTATCAATTAAAAAATATAAAAAAACAATTATGAAAGAAGCGAGACATAAGAAACATTATTGCATACAAGGGAGTTCAAATATGGCTCTCAGTAAATTTCCCAGAAGAAAATTTACAGATCGGAAAAAAAAGTAAGATGATATACTCAAATTGCTGAAAGAAACACAAAACTGTTCATCAAGAATATAAGACTTGACAAAGCTTTTCTTTAAAATTGAGGGAGAAATGAAGAGTTTTCCAGAAACACAAAAGGTAAGACATTTCATCTCTACCAGACTTACATTACTGGAAAATGTTACTGGAAATTTTTAAGCTGAATGGAAAAAACTCTATTTAATATCAGAATACAAATGAAAGTATAAAATTACTGTGAATATAAATACATATACAAATTCACAACCCTAATACTGTACTGGTGGTGTGTTTTAAAAAGTTACATCTAGTAGAAAGAATAGAAGGCAAAGCTATCTAATATGTTAAGTGATGCAAATTTTTAAAAACATGTAAATTGTGATATCTAAAATATAAATTGTGAAAAGAAATAGAAGTGCAGAATTTTTGTATGCAATCAAAACAGCTTAAAACATTCTGTTATAAGAAACAAAGAACTGAGTACCATATGTTCTCACTCATAAGCTGACCTTGAACAATTATCATAATACTACAGGAGATTGGCAGTAGTGGGAAACTGCCAGTGGGGGGCACACTTCATCAATAAGAGTACCTGATCTCAAACTAGGTGAAGTTGGGACCAAAGTGCAACTCAAATTTTCCTTGTACAATTATCTTTTGTATTCCTAACCTTGAATTGCACTCCACATCTTTAAAATAAAAAGTTTAAGCCGGGCTCAGTGGCTCAGCCTGTAATCCCGCACCTTTGGAAGGCTGAGGTGAGTGGAATGCCTGAGCCTGCGGGTTCGAGACCCGCCTGGGGAGCAAGACCTCATCTCTACAATAAATCAAAAAATCAGCCGGTCGTGGTAGCGCATGCCTGTAATTCCGCTACTTGGAAGGTTGAGGCGGAAGGATCGCCAGAGCCCAGCAGGTCGAGGTTGCAGTGGCCGGAAGTGGCCACTGCACTCCAGTCTGGGTGACAGAGTGAGACTCCAACTCAAAAAAAAAAAAAATTTTTTTTAAATTCTGTCATAAAATATATATATATTTTGAGTTGGAGTCTCACTCTGTCGCCCAGATTGGAGTGCAGTGGCGTACTCCCGGCCACCACAGCCTCAACTTGCTGGACTCCTGCGATCCTTCTGCCTCAGCCTTCCAAGTAGCTGGAACTACAGGCGTGCACTACCATGCCCAGCTAATTTTTTGATTTATTGTAGAGATGAGGTCTCACCAAGTTGCCCAGGTGGGTCTCAAACTCACAGACTCAGGCAATCCACTCACCTCAGCCTCCCAAAGTGTGGGATTACAGGCTGAACCACCGAGCTCAGCTTATAAAATATTTTATGTAAGCCTCATGATAAGTACAAAGAAAAGGCAAATGACAAATACACAAAAGAAAAAATATCACCAAAACACTACTGGACTTGATAAACACAATAAATTCCAAGGATACAAAATTAACATACACAAACACAAAAATCAATAGCACTGCTAAACACCAATAGTGACAAAGCTGAGAATCAAATAAAGAACACAATTCTATTTTCACCACAGCCAAAAAGTTAAAATATGGAAATACATTTAACAAAGGAGGTGAATGATTTCTACAAAGAGAACTACAAAACACTGATGAAGAAATTGTAAAGGGCACAAACAAATGGAAAAACATCCCATACCCATGGATTGGAATAATTAACATTGTTAAAATGGCTATATTACCCAAAGTAATTTACAGATTAAATTCAATCCCTATCAAGCTACCAATGTCATTTTCCCCCACAAAATTAGAAAAGAAAATTCTAAAATTCATATGGAACCAAAAAAGAGACAGAATAACCAAAGCAATCCAAGCAAAAATAACAAAACTAGAACCTTCATATTATCTGACTTCAAATTACTCTGCAAGGCTATAATCACCAAAACCAGTAAAATACTGGTACAAAGACAGGAACATGGATCACACTTTAAAGAATCTAGAAATATACTCCCAAACCTACAACCAACTAATCTTTGACAAAGCAGATGAAAACCTACACTAGGGAAAAGATACCCTATTCAACAAATGGTGCTAGAAAAATTGGATAGTTACATGTAGAAAAATAAAACTTGATCACTATCTCTTACCATATACAAAAATTAACTCAAGATTGATTAAAGACTTAAATGTCAAACCTGAAAACATAAAAATCGAAGAAGAAAACTAGGAAAAACTCTTCTGGACATTGGCTTAGGCAAATAACTTATGACTAAGAAGTCAAAAGCAAATGCAAGAACAACAAAAATAAACAAGTGGGAGTTAATTAAACTAAAAAGCTTCTGCACAGCAAAATAAATAATCAACAGAGTAAATAAGCAACATACAGAATGAGCGAGGATATTTGCAAGCTATACATATGATAAAGGACTAATATCCAGAATCTACAAAGAACTTGAACACATCAGCAAGAAAAAGCTAAACAACATAATAAAAAGTGGGCAAAAGGTATGAACAGACATCTCTCAGGAGAAGATATGCAAATGGTCAACAAATATATGCAAAATTACTCAGCATTGCTCATTATCAGGAAAATTCAAATTAAAATCATAATGAGATGCCACCTTAAATCAGTAAGAATGGCCATTATTAAAAAATTGAAAAACACAACAGATGGCACAAATGCAGTAAATAATGCTTATACACTGTTGGTGGGAGTGTAAATTTTTACCACTTCTATGAAAATCAATATCAACATTTCTCAAAGCACTAGAAGTAGATCTATTCTTTGATACAGGATTCCCAGTACTTGATGTCTACCCCCACCAAAAAAAGTCATTATACAAAATTAGACACTTGCACTGATAAGTTTACTGCAGCACAATTTGCAATTGCAAAGATGTGGAACCAATCTAAATGCCCATCAACTGATTAGTAGATAATAAAACTGTGTTGTATATGCCAGGGGTGCCAAAAAATGTATACATGTTTTAAGTATGATATCTGCTCAAAAACTTGCATTGATCAAATGAATGCTATTAAAATTTCTAAAATAATAGCTTTCTTGACATAAGTAACTCCATTTTGTTAAAATCCTCCACCTTAGTTGCTTGCCTGACCTAGAAATGACCCCCCCCCAGTGTGTGCGTGTAATTGTTGTAATGTTTCCATGACCACAGACCTACACCCTTGTTTTCTCTGAACAGTTCCTGCTGACCATTTAGAAAATTTCCTAGTCACAAATTCTGTGTAATTGTATGCTTTGTTAGCAGAAATCAGATGTGCCAAGAAATTGTACTTTGCAAAATTTCCCTTTCCACATCCCCACATTTTGTTCCTATATTTTGTTCCCTTTTGTTTTCATTTCCTTGTTCCCTCACCCCCTGCTAAGTAGCCCACTTGTGGTTTTTGCCTTTATAAGCTTCTTGCTAGTTTTGTTCAGGGCCAAGAGCTTTCTTGGCATGAGCCTACTCTTGACTGCACACTATTAAAGGACTCATAATTTGATCTTGGTGTGCTGGCAATTCTCCTTTCTCGCAGTTTGGCTATAACCTTTGGAGGCCCCAGAGAGAATTTTGCCAGCCTTGGAAGGCGGCCTCACTCCAGCTTTCCCCCACTTGATGGAGGAATTATAGGGGAGGTACCCTCTGAGTCGTTCAGAGCCCCATAACCTCTCATCTGGCATGGGGGGAGTTGGAATGACCACTAAATTCTTCTCAACTAAAAAAAAGAACCAGAGTCTATCTGTACTCTCCCAAGAGGTAAGAATCTGTTTTGTTCTATTTGTGACCACAGTTCTGTTTAAGGGAGTCACAGCTTGACAATGTTGCCTTTTGGACAATATTCATTAGACTACAATGTTGGTTGAATACAGTCCTCTGGTTTTCTGCCCTGAGGTTGTTCCAGTGATTGTAACTCTTCTGACTTGGTCTGGATGTGCCTTGTCTGTCATTGTGTTTTGTTTTTTTGTTGTTTGCTTGTTGTTTGTTATGGATTTACAGAAATCATGACCTATCAGTCCTCTGCCTGATGAGGTCACTCCCTAGACACTGTTCGTTAAGCCAAGGTGTTGGCTGAACAGAGTTTCTGTTTAGTATCTGGTTTCTGTTTGGGTACCTGCTTTGACTTCTAACTGTGTATGGTATTTCTATATCTCTGTCATCCTTGGCTTCTTTCTCTGCTCTGTATTCTTGCTGCATTCTTTGCCACAGGGCTTGCTTCTGTTGCATCTTCAGATTGGTCAGCAGGCCACAAACTTCTACTAGCCTTTGCTTATCTTTTCATTGTTAAAGGTCTGATCCTCATCAGGTGCCTCCTGTAATTTACTGGCTTTGACAATATGGAGTCACAGGTTCCTAAGCCCTCTGGTCCCCTGGACTGTATAATAAGGAATTTCCCTGTTGGGTTCGCAGAGTACTATGGTGTCCATCTCTCCAAAGGTTGACTCCGGACGTTCTGTGAAAACAGTTGGCCTGCATTTAATGTTGGATAGCCCTCCTCAGGGTCTCTGAATGTTCATGTTACTTAGTCTGTCCAGAATGTCATTACAGGGACCTCTGGTCATCCTAATCAGTTTCCCTATATTGACCAATGGTTAAATTTAGTCCAAGACCCCCTCCATGGTTAAAGATATATTCTTCTTAAAACTCAGTACCCTTTCCATAAACCACACTATATGGAGACAGAGCTTCTAACTTAAAAACAACAGGGTGTTATATACAAAGACCCCTAGCTAACTCTTCAAGGAAAACTTGTTTTACCTGTTTCTCAAGAGAATGAAATCTTGCCAAAATCTGCCATTCTCAAAGAAACCATATGTTTTAACCTCCCTGGTAAAATCAATCATGTGCACTCATTGTCCCACCTGGGTTAATTGCCAGCAGCTCCTTTTAGCCCTATTTCCTTTTGAAAAGCCAGAGCACATTAGAGCTGAGGCTAAAAAGTCTGTCCTGGCCTTAGTGGCTGGTACAGAGGAAAAAAGTCAAGAAACGTTAGGGGAGGTTTTTCCCTCCTGTCACCTGGATTGGGACCCTAACATTTCAGCGGGGTCTAAAACATTAAAAATTTATCACTGTACTCTATTAGCTGGTTTGAGGGGAGTAGCCCAAAAATCTATTAATCTTTCCCAAACTACCGAGATTATTCAGGGTCCCAAGGAACCACAGGGAGCATTTCTTCAACATCTTCAGAAGACATTCTGTACCTATACCCCATTTGACCCCTTGGCACCCGAGAATGCTTTCCTATCAATTTGGCTTTTGTGGCTCAGGCAGTTCCTGACATCTAGAGAAAGTTACAGAGGCTTGAGGGTTTCACAGGAATAAATATTTCTCAGCTACTTGAGATAGCTCAGGAGGTTTATAATATCAGAGATGCTGTGAAACAAAAATAGGAAGACAAGAAAATGAACAGAATAACAAAATGGCAGACTAAAGTACTAGTTGCTGCCATCCATACCTCCCAACATGACTTGAGGTCAAAACATACAACAAAGAGAGAAAGTAAAAAGGGACACAAGGAAACTGGACATATCCAGCTAGCCAAGAATCAATGTGCATATTGTAAAGAGCTGTGTCACTGGGTAAAAAAAATTGCCACTGCTGCCCCAAAGACAGAGGACCCAAAGTCAGTTCTGGTCCTGCCCTCTACTGGTGACACTGCTTATCAAATGCTAGTCACTGTTTCACTTTCTGAAGAATACCTCTTAGCTTCTTCTGATTCTCCCACTAAAAATGTCTTATCAGATTTGCTTTTACAGTTATAGCAGGAATTTCCTTCAGTCTGGGTGGAGATCAGCTTGCCAAGATTGGCAAAGCATCACCCCTCCGGTTGTGGTGAGTTTGTTGGGATCAGCTACTCCTGTTTGCATCTGTCAATATCCCATGAGTGTACAGGCTCGCAAAGGAATTGCTCCTCATATTAAAAAACTTTTAACAGCTAACATTCTGACACCTTGTCAATCCACTTGGAACACTCTGCTCCTACAAGTTAAAAAACCCAGAACTTCTGATTACCAACAAGTTCAACACTTAAGGGAGGTCAATAGGTGGGTTAATACCATCCATCCTACTGTTCCCAACCCATACACATTACTCAGCCTGCTTCCCCCTCAACATCAGATGTATACTGTGCTGGATCTAAAAGATGCCTCCTTTTCTATCCCTTTGTTCCCTGTCAGTCAACCCATCTTTGCTTTTGAATGGAAAGATCCTGACTCAGGGGACACCAGACAGCTAACTTGGACCTGGTTACCACAGGGTTTCAAGAACTCTCCAAACCTTTTTGAAGAAGCCTTGCAACAGGATTTGTCAGGGTTCCATGCCTTACACCCTGAATGTACTTTACTCCAGTATGTAAATAATCTTTCTTGCAGCTGCAGATTTGAATACTTGTTTAAAAGGTACTAAGGCTCTGTTATATCTCCAAGACTTGGGCTACCATGTGTCAGTGAAAAAAGCACAGCTCTGCTCAACCAAAGTTTCCTACTTAGAATACCAGCTAAAAAAAAGAGTAAGCAAGCCCTGACCTCAGCCTGGAAAGAAGCCATTCTTCAAATTCCCACACCAACCACAAAGAAACAGGTATGGGAATTCCTGGGGCTGACAGGGTATTACTGGCTGTGAATCCCAGTATTTGCTGAAATTGCCAAGCCCTTGTATACGGCCACTGCAGGAGATCAGCCCCGAAAATGAACTGCTGTTGAGAAACAGGCATTCTAGCAGTTAAAAATGGTTCTTACCCAACCCCTGCTTTAGCCCTTCCAGATATTACCAAGCCCTTCCATTTGTTTGTTCACGAACAATGAGGAATTGCAAAAGGGGTACTCACTCAGACCTTAGGACCCTGGAGGAGACCAGTGACTTACTTGTCAAAAAGATAGGACCCAGCGGCCTCTGACTGGCCCTCTTGTCTCCAGGCCATTGCTACCATGGCCATACTAGTTAAGGAAGCAGACAAATTGACGTTCGGCCAAAACCTGGCTCTAACTGTTCTCCATGCTGTTGAAACTCTGTTCTGGGGAGCATATGGCCATTGAATGTCAAACTCAGCATCACCCAGTATCAAAGCCTCCTACTTGGCCAACTTAAACTAACTTTCTCTCCTACTCAATATCTCAATCTGATTACCCTGCAGCCCAGTGATAATCTGGAAACACCAGTTCATGACTGTGAAGACGTGTTGGACATCTCTCAGGCTAGCCGACCTGATCTTAGGGACACTCCCTTAAGTCTGGCTGATGCTGACCTATTCACAAATGGTAGCAGCCTGATAATAGGGGGACTCCACAAGACTGGTGCAACCATAACCATGACTTTTGATGTAATCTGGTCACAGGCATTGTCTCAGCTCAAAAGGCTAAGTTAATTGCTTAACTCAGGCCCTGTACTAGGAAACAGGTAAGTGAGTAAATGTCTTCACTGACAGCTGGTATGCTTTTGCTACACTCCATGTGCATGCCATAATCTACAAGGAATTAGCCTCCTACTTGGTGGGTAAAACTGTAAAAAACAAGGAAGAAATCTTAGTCCTCCTAGAGACTATATGGCTCCCTAGAGAGGTAACCACCAGACACTCCAGAAGTAACTGGGAATTGCCTGGCAGACCATGCAGCTCAAGAGGCAGCAGAACTCCTAGTTGAGCCCCTGACTCTCTTGCTAACTAAAACTTTTTCAGCTCCATCTCTCCCAAAACGGCCTACTTATATCCAAGAGGAGGAGGAACAGGCAGACCTAGTGGGAACTTACAAAAACTCCACTGAATGGTGGATCAAGGACTCTAAAATTATTTTACCTGAAGCCCTTGGACACATCTTGGTAAAACAACCGCATTCTACTACTCACTTGGGAGGTACCAAAATGACTGAGCTGTTAAACCATTTTAATCATATTAATAACTTAAAATATGCAGCAACCAAGATAACAGCAAAGTGTCCTGCTTGTGCCCAAGTCAATGAAAAACAAGGGTCAAGGTCCTCTATTGGAATCAGGGCCCAAGGATCAAGCCTGGAAAAAAATTGGGAAATAAATTTTACAGAAATAAAGCCCCCTCATGCAGGGTATAACTATCTACTGATGTTTATCATTACTTTTTCTGGATGGGTAGAAGCCTTTGCCACCAAAAATGAAACCACACTCATGGTTACAAAGTTCTTGCTAAGTAAAATCATTCCTAAGTTTGGGCTCTCCCTCTCTATTGGCTCTGATAATGGTCCAGCCGCTACCTCTCCAATAGTGCAGTTGGTTAGTAAAGCACTAAACATTAATTAAAAATTACATTGTGTTTACCGACCACAGAGCTCTAGACAGGTAAAATGCATGAACCAGACTCTAAAATCTAGTTTAACCAAATTAATAACAGAAACCAGTAAAAAATGGGTAAGCCTTTTGCCTTTAGTTCTTCTTTGGACCCGATGCAGCCCATATAAGCCTGGGCTTACCTCATATAAAAACATGTTTGGAAGACCCCCTCCTCTGTTGTCCCTGTTGCAAAATCCCATCCTAAAAGAAATAACTACTCAATCTCTGTTAAAGTATCTCCAGTCCCTCCAGCAGGTCCAGGCCACTGTCCACTCCAACATCCATGCTGCTTTGCCCACTCCGTCTTCCACACCTTGTCATCCATTCCAGCCCAGAAATCTGATTTTCGTCAAGAAATTTCAGAAAGAAGGACTAACTCCTGCCTGGAAGGGACCTTTTGTCATCATCATCACTACTCCAATGGCACTCTAAGTCAATGAGATACTGGCCTGAATCCATTATGTATGAGTCAAGAAAGTCACAGAAACTGATACAACTCCATCAGCTCATCCATGGTGTATATGGCCCCCACTAATGCTTGGTTTGCCTGTCCTATAGGACTTATAAAAAATATTACCACTGAAAAACTAAATAATGAACCTGTCTTATGTATTGTTGTTCATGTACTTCCCCAGGTGTATGCTTATAATGGTCCTCTTTTCCTCAATCCTCCGGACATCCCAGTCACATGTCGAAGACGTGCAGCCCTTTTTTTGGTACCTGCTTTAATTGGCTTCAGTGTGGCAGGAACAATGGCTCTAAGTATTGTTGCCCTAATTAAAAGTATACTAGGTATATCTCATCTTACACAACTTAATGATGACATAGAAACTCTGCAGTATACCATAGAACAACTCAATGACCAGGTAAATTCCCTGGCAGATGTTGTTCTCTAAAATTGTGAAGGTCTAGACTTGTTTTTCTTGTCCCAGGGAGAATTCTGAATTCTGTGTAGCCTTCAGAGAGTCATGCTGTTTTTATGCTAATAAATCAGAAATTATTAAAGACACCCTCTGAAAGGTCCAAGAAAATATTGACAGGTGACAATACACACACACACACACACACACACACACACACACACACACACACATACACACATACACAGGGTCTTGTATATTAAACTATTATTAGCTTCATAAAACAGCAAATCAATTCTGTAAAACTTATACATATAAAAACCTATTATAATTCCATACCAATGACTGATGAGTCAATGAATTGTCTAATGTACAACTAAAAGGGGGAAATGAAATATCTAAAATTGTTATAATAGCTTGCTTGACATAAGTAACTCCATTTTGTTAAAATCCTCCATCTTAGCTGCTTGCTTGACCTAGAAATGACCCCCCAGTGTGTGCGTGAAATTGTTGTAATGTTCCCATGACCACAGACCTACACCCTTGTTCCCCTGAGCTGTTCTCACTGACCATTTAGAAAATTCCCTAGTTACAAATTCTGTGTAATCATATGCTTTGTTAGCTGAAATCAGATGTTGCGGCAAGAAATTGTTCTTTGCAAAATTTCCCTTGCCACATCCCCACATTTCGTTCCTATATTTTGTTCCCTTTTGTTTTTAGTTCCTTGTTCACTCACCCCCTGTTATGTAGCCTACTTGTGGTTTTTGCCTTTATAAGCTTCTTGCTAGTTTTCTTCAGAGTCAAGAGCTTTCTTGGTGTGAGCCTATTCTTGACCTGCACTATTAAAGGATTCCTAATTCAAACTCAGTGTACTGGTGAGTCTCCTTTCTCACAGTTTGGCTATAACGCTATCATCACCATGTGACAGGCAGGACAGTCAAAGAAAATGGTAGCGATTCCATAGAGTGAACATCATATTACACCTTGTTATGATAATTCAATTCAGCTTTGAAAAGTAATACATAGATATCTCTTAAAATGTGTACACATATATTTTGCACCTCATGGAATACTATTGTCATAAAAAGAATACAATAATGTTTTTTTGTAGCAACATAGATGGAATTGAAAGTAATTCAGGAATAGAAAAACAAACACCACATGTTCTCAGTTATAAGACAAAGCTAAATTTAAAAACTGCAAAGGCATATGAAATGGCATAATGGACACTGAAGACTCAGAAAGAGGGAGGGTGGGAACAGGGGTAGGAAAAATCACCCATCAGGCACAATGTATTCAGATAGAGGTGAAAGGTATTTAAAAGCCCAGGTTGACTGGACTCGGTGGCTCAGCCTGTAATCCCAGCACTTTGGGAGGCCGAGGCAAGAGGATTGCCTGAGCCCACAGGTTTGAGACCCACTTGGGCAACTTAGTGAGACCTTGTCTCTACAATAAATCAAAAACTAGCCGGGTGTGGTAGCACACACCTGTAGTTCTGGCTACTTGGAAGGCTGAGGCGGAAGGATCGCTGGAGCCCAGCAGGTCGAGGCTGTGGTGGCCAGGAGTGTGCCACTGCACTCCAGTCTGGGTGACAGAGTGAGACTCCAACTCAAAAAAAAAAAACCCCCAGACTTCTTCACTACTATAAAATGAATGTATGTAACAAAAATTATTTGTACCCTCTTAAGCTATTGAAATTTTTAAAAAATGGATTCAAAGCAGAAAACTAATATGCCATTAAAAATCCTTACAAAAGTTCTAATGAAAACAATCAAAAATACAACAGAAAGATACGGAAAAAAAATTTTCTGCAAATAGAAATTGAAAGAGAGAAGGGTACCTAGACATACGTAAGACAAAATAAAAACTGTAAAAGAGACACAGTGGAACATTATTTAATTATAAAGGGATCGACTTATCAAGGGTGTATATCAATTGTAAATATTAACATGTATGCACCCAATATTGGAACGCTTCAATATATAGACCAAATGCAAACAGAAGTGAGAGAGAATGCAATGCAATAGTAGCAGGATTTCTTTATAACCCTATTTTCTTTCTTTTTTTCCTTTCTTCCTTTTTTTTTGAGTTGGAGAATCACTCTGTCACCTAAGTTGGAGTGCAGTGGCTCACTTGCAGGCCACTCCAGCTTTGATTTGCTGGAAGCTGGAACTACAGGTATGCGCTACCATGCCCAGCTATTTTTTTTTTTAATTGTAGAGATGAGATCTCACCAATTTGCATGGGCTGGTCTCAAAACCGCAGGCTCAAGCAATTCGCTTGTCTTGGCCTCCCAAAGTGCTGGGATTACAGGCAGAACCATCGAGCCTGGCCTGTAAACTTGTTTTCAACAAAGGAAATAACCTCCAAACAGAAAAACAAAAGGAGATATAGTACTTGAACTACACCTTAAACCAAATGGACCTAATAAAAATATACTTTAAATTTAGTCCAAAGGCAGCAGAATACATGCTATTCTCAAGGACACCTAAATATTCTTTAAAATAAAGTATTTTAGAACACAAAACAAATAAACTTAAGAAGATTGAAATCATATCAACTATCTTTTTTTTTAACCATAATGATGTACCACTAGAAATTGATAATAGGAGGAATCTTGCAAGCCTCACAAATATGTGGAAAATACGCAACATGCTCTCAAATAATTCATGAAGTTCAAAAGTAAATTCTAAAAGCTAAGATCGACAGGTCCTCATCAAACTGAAAAGCTTTTGCACAGCAAAAGAAATCACCTAGAGGGTAAAGAGACAACTCACAGAGTGGAGGCAAAAATATTTGCAAATTATACATCTGACAAAGGCCTCACATCCAGGAACTCAAACAAAGTGAAAGGAAACCAAACAAACAACTCCATTAAAAAGTGGACAAAGGACATGAACAGACACTTCTCAAAAGATGACATACAAGGAGCCAACAGATACATGAAAAAAGTGCTTAACCTCACTAATAATCAGAGAAATGCAAATCAAAACCACAATGAGATACCACCTAACTCTGCTAAGGATGTCTATCATAAATAAGTAAAAAAAGCAACTGGCAATGTGGACAAAAAAGAATGTTTCTACACTGTTGGTGAATGTAAGATATTTCAACCTCTATGGGAAGAAGTGTGGCAATTCTTAAAAGAACTAAAAATTGATCTTCTATAAGATATAGCAATCCCTCTCTTGAGACTATATCTGGAGGAACACAAATCATTCTACCAGAAAGATACCTGCACACCTGTTTATTGCTGCACTATTCACAATATCAAAAGCATGGAGCCAACACTGCTGCCCATTGATAATAGAATGCAAAAGAAAATGTGGTACATGCACTCAATGGAGTATTATATAGTCATAAAGAAGAACAGAATCATGGCCTTTGTATCAACTTGAATGAAATTGAAGACCATTGTACTGACCGAACTATCACAGAAACAGATAACTGTGTATGTTTTCACTCATAAGTGGGCCCTGATCACTAGATACATTAGCACAAGGGTGGGATCAGCAGTCACTGGGCACTGCCAGGGAAGGGAGGGAGAAAGAAGGGTGGGAGGCACGTGACAACACAAAGTGTACCTGGTCCACTACCAGGGGCAGTGAGGGCCACCTGGAAACCCAAACTTCACCTACATGCAATTCACTTATGTACTCCACAACTCTATAATAAATAAGTACACTTTAAAAAGAAAAATATATATATTGAGCATATATCTGATAAAGAATTAATATCTAGAATAAAGATCTAAGAATTAAACAACTACCACAACACCAAAACTAATAACCTGATCACATAGACAAAAGATTGGTATAAACACTTCTCTAAAGATTTACAGATGACTAGGTATGATGGTGCATGCTAGTCATCCCAGCATTTTGAGAGGCTGAGGCAAGAGAATTGCCTGGTGGCATGGCCATGTAGTTCTAGCTACTTGGAAGGCTGAAGCAGAAGGATGGCCTGAGTCCAGGTGGTTGAGGCTGCAGTGGCTATGATTGTACCACTGCACTCCAGCTTGGGTGACAAAGTGAGACTCCAATTAAAAAAAAAAAGATTTACAGATGGCCAACAAAAATATTTTAAAAATGCAAATATCACCAATCATTGTAGAAATGCAAACTAGAACCAGCATCACTTCATAGCCTTTAGGATGACCATTATCAAAACAAATAGATAGTTAAATGTGTTAGGAAGGCTGTCAAGATATGGAAACCCCTGTGTACTGTTTTAATACTTACTTGCTAAATCTATATATTTTACAAACTCAATAAAATACTTTTTACTTATTTTATGTAACAAATATTTTTAAGTAGATGAAAAGACAGAGTAATTTTTTTTTTTTTTGAGTTGGAGTCTCACTCTGTCACCCAGACTGGAGTGCAGTGGCTGCTCCCGGCCACCGCAGCCTCGACCTGCTGGGCTCCGGCCATCCTTCCGCCTTAGCCTTCCAAGTAGCCGGAATTACAGGCATGCGCTACCACACCCGGCTGATTTTTTGATTTGTTGTAGAGATGAGGTCTCGCTGCCCAGGCGGGTCTCAAACCCGCTGGCTCAGGCAATCCACTCACCTCAGCCTCCCAAAGGCACGGGATTACAGGCTGAGCCACTGAGCCCAGCAAGATAGTGTAACTTTATATATACAGCTTTTATAATATTACATTTGTTTTCCATGTCTGGCTCTCTTCATTTGTTCCATTGTATTTAAATTATTATTATTTTATTTTTTTGAGTTGAAGTCTCATTCTTGTCGCCCAGGCTAGAGTGCAGTGGCATGATCATGGCCACCACAGTCTCCACCTGCTGGACTGAGGCGATCCTTCTGCCTCAGCCTTCCAAGTAGCTGAAACTACAGATGCACACCACGAAACCCGGTTAGTTTTTGTGATTTATTGCAGAGACTGGATCTCACCAAGTATCCAAGGCTGGTCTCAAACCCCCAGGCTCAGGCAATCCTCTTACCTTGGCCTCCCAAATTGTTGGGAGTACAGGTTGAGTCACTGCACCCAACCTGTATTTAAATTATTATCAGGAGAGATTTTATTATCCCAAAACAGCTGTGCTCTCACTCATGTTCTTTGTTGTTATTGAAAAGTGGAGTAAATTTATATTGGTAATAGGTCCAACAATACAATTATACTTGTTGTTCTGTACAATTGTATTTTGGACAAGTTAAGAAGGCAAAACAAATATGATTTACATTATTTTTTATAATGACCTAAACATATTTACTGAATTATTGTCATTTTATGTGAATTCAAATTATCTGTGACCACATGACTGTAACCTGAAAAAGTTTCCTTTAATATTCCAGTAAGGTGGGTCTTATAGTATCAAACTTTCTGTTATTGTTTATCTGAAATTTGTTAAATTGTATTTATTAATTTGTTTATTGAGACAGGGTCACTCAGGCTTTAGTTCAGTGATGTAATTATGGCTTACTGTAGCCTCAATCTCTTGAGTTCAGGTGATCATCTTGACTCAGCATCTTGAGTAGCTAGGATTATCAGCACATGTCAGCATGGTAATTTTTTGTAGCGATGGGGTTTTACTATGCTGCTCTGGTTGGTCTAAAAAACCTGAATTCAAGTGATCCTTCTGTCTCAGCCTTGCAAATCAGTAGGATTACAGACATTAGCCACCATAGCTGGCCTATTTTGTCTTTATTTATGTATTTATTTTTGGATAGGTTGCCTTGGTATAGAATTTTTGGTTGACAATTTTTTTTGAGAAGAAAAAAATGTTTACCATGGTGCTTAAATGCTTATAAGACTACAGGAGCAAACCCAAATCAAGACCTATGAAAGCCAATTGGATTGAGAATAAATTATTGTTGGCAGCTGATATGATGAATGAAGTTAGAGAGAACCAAAAAATAAATAAAAAATAAACTTGTGAACAATAAACATCTGTGGAGAGGGTGATTTTGGCTGAGATCTAATGGAGAATGTGATTTTTAGAAGATAAAGCATGATACATGAGAGCATATCATGCTGAACATAAATAGTCTGAGTTATTGTTCTGCGCTAAGATCAATAGTTTTATAGGGAGAGAAGTCTCAGTTTTAGTATGAGATAGTATTTGATTGAGAAAAAGGATATAATGCAAGCAGCCATAATTATGATTATATTAACACTATATTTAATTATAGCAGATATGTATTTGATATATGTCATAAGTACAAAAATATTATTCCTTACCAAAGAGTGGATGCTTTACTGTAGAGTATGTGAAATAAAATTTCTGAGTAGATGTAGCAGAAAATACTGAGGGTTGGGGTGGTGGCATACATCACCAGAGTAGCTTGATACTTCACCTTAAGATAAGATATTTTGTAAAGGAGAGTTTATATCAAAACACTCATTGTTCTTGGAATGGAGGTGTGCTTCCTTCCTCTATACTGGTTCTTGAACAAATTAGGGGAAGAGGGAAGTGACAAGCAGCTTATATTTTTCTCCCCATGTCTGGTGCCCTAGCTCAGAGCTGTGTCCTCTGAAAAACAGAGCACCTTGCATGTGTAGATCTGATACAGGTGACATTTTTCTAATTCTCACAAAAGTTCTCTTGGTCTAGTTTGATGCTGAAAATTAGAGACTATTGAGGAACATAAACGAATACCACCATAAATCACTTGAACCATCATGGATGCATTTGGAATTCTGACATTGTGTTGAGTTATAAGGAGAAAGTGTTTTGTTAATAAGTACTGAGATACTATAATCCAGTTGGCCAATATTAACTAGACAAATTAGCTCATGCATGGAAAAGTTTAGAACCCAGCTGTTTCTATTATTTTCCACTAATTAAGTAAGTTGTTTTCCCTTTAGTTTCTTCCTTTCTAACAATCATAAAGTCAGGACTGGTCCTACTTCTGTGATTGACATGAAAATTATAGGCCTAAAGGGAGATGAACTGATGGCATTACGTAATTGAAAGCTCATCTTGGAAACCTCAGGCTAGACTCATTTCAAAGACTCAGCTGGTGAGAGTCCATTTGTCAGTGTTAACAGTGAGTTCAAAACTCAGGTGAGTGGTGAAATAATGCAAATTTTTCCATGAAATTCTAAGAGAATTATCTTCTCATAATTTCAGTCTTATTTCTCAGTGACTAATTATGTTTACAAATAAAATGATCAATTAAATAAATTGTATAAAGCCATAAATTTATATTTGTATATTTAATAGAATTGAATAATTTAATATTGTTTTTAAAATTGCCATTGCATTTTACTTTTTATTTTAATATTTTTTTCAGTTGAACTTGCTGTAGAAACAGGCAAATTGTTATATTTTATAACAAAAATCCTGAACTAATTCAGAAGAATTTATTCATGCCTCTGTTATTTTAAATTTGGAAATACTTCAGCATGTCTAAAAAGTTTAGACACTTTAAAATTGTGATGTGACAAAACATGATATTATATTTTTTCTATTATATTAATTAGCTATAACAGTTGACCACAAATATAACTTAGTTTTATATATCAGTTACTAACAAAATGTTTTATTATGAAGCTCTCCGAAATTATATATATTTTTGTATATCAAACTTTTGTATATTTACTACATGACAGAAATAAGCACTTGTAATATCAAACACAGTCAAAACACTTAAAAGAAGTCAGTTAAATTTTTATTTTATTTTATTTTAAAGATGTGGGGTACAATTCAGGGTTAGTTATACAAATGTTCATTATGCAGGTACTCTTGTTGATGAGGTGGGCCCTCTTCTTCCCTGACAGTTTCCCACGACTGTCAATCCCTTTCTTATAGTATTATGATAATTGTTCAAGGTCCACTTATGAGTGAGAACATGTGGTATTCAGTTATTTGTTTCTGTGATAGATCACTCAGTATTATAGACTCTAAGTCCAGTCAGCTTTAATATTTTCTTATTAAACAGAAACTTTATAATGTTCTGTATGTTATTTTGGGTTTTTTTAAAGTAATAAGAGTAATAATTTACAAAATTAGAAGACAGCATCCCCTTATTATTACGAATCATATGAATTTTGTATCTACAGTTTTCTCTGAAAGTTTCAAATGAGTAGTTTTGTATTTAAACAAATATTCATAAAAGTGACAAGTATATTTCAATTTTTTAAAATTTGCAAGTAACTGTTGTCTAAGTACAGGAGGGATAGTGTTTCCTAGTGTCTGTTTCGTTAACATGTAAAGCAGAAAGAATGGAAATTGAATTGAAACAGAATAAAAAAGTGGTTAATGATGATCCACTTGCGGCATATGAGTCTATCAAACTAAAAAAATCGAAGAGTCCACAACTAGGACTCTGAACAATAGAAAAATAAGTTAAGGCATTTAATGATTTAAATGTCTGCACTGTATGCATTTAAAAAGGATACTGTGAAAAGGAAAGGGCCTCAACCGCTCCTAATCAATGTACACAGAGAACAAAAGCTAAGTTTCTTCAAATTTCAAATTCAAATTTGAAAATAATTTTCCAAATTTAGTATTTGACACAGTTGGTGAGACGCTCATCATTTCTTAAACATAATGCACAAAATAATAATGGTGCAAGGCCTGGAAGACCTTTAGAAACAAAAGTGTTAAATGTCCTGATATTTTCTTGGTTGGAATAATCAGAAAAAAAGAAACTTCCAACAACATTTTTAGAATTTTTACAACTTTTTAGCACAGGATTTCTCATCAAGTGCTCCCAGTGATTTTCTGCCTCCTACTTCCACAGTAAAACTTTCTCTACCTGTGCTTTTCCCCAGGGAAGCTGAGAATTAAATGTCTTGAAATTTTTATTATTCTTGTCAGCAAGCATTGTGCTTCTAGCAGCACATTACACTAAGTTCAATTTCTAAATAATAGTCAAGGTTGTGCAGTCATTAATTGGCATTTGATACTTATATTTATTCTAATATAATAAAACAAAGCAGGTTATTTCTTAATTTTATTAACTTATTTTTAAGATAGAGTGCAAGTTTCACTATTGAATTGTTATTTATAAAATAACATTGCTCTAAAAATTAAATATTATGGTAAGGATGAGAAAATAGATTACACTATGTTTATTTTCTCATAAATAACATATCAATCTTATGCAAAATAGCTTTTGGATTCTTGTAAATGGTTCCCTTCTTTTATACACTGCTTATCTTTACTTTAGACATGATATCTAAGGCCACATACTTTATATGTCATGTGTTTCTGTTCCCCTTAATGATGTTATTTTTCTATTATCCATTATTTTGCTTACACTTTGGTGCTTGTGATACTCAGAGCAGCATGAGGTGAAAGCCATTATAATGGGGTAAACTTTATCTGCACTGCCTGTTCACTGAGAGCACTGAGGAGCTTCATCTTCAGCTCCAGCAGCTCCTAGTTGTCACTTCTCATTGTGAGAGCTTACAGATGCATTGAGAATTTGTTTTTTAATGTATTATATAAAATTAGTTTTCCTTTGCACTATGACCAAACTAAAAATGCCATCTGTATTCTTTTAAAATTGTTTCTTCTTGTTTGGCACTATATTTTTGTAAATTACATAATTCTTCTTTGGTGGAGTTGCCAGATTCATTAATTAAAAATAAAGAACATAATTAAGTTTAAAATTCAGATTTAAAAGATGGCTTTAGTTTTATGTTAAAGTAAATTATCATTTGTTTCTTTCTTGTAGTTGAGACAAATTTACAAAGTAATAATGAATTTATTTTTTACTGTCCATTTTAATACATGGGAACCATGCTTCTTTCTTGTTCAGTCTCAGCACTGATGTTCTCAAGAGCCCCAGTGGAGAAATGCACCGTTTGAAGATTCAGAAGGTTGAGTCTTTCCAGTATGTGATGGTCTTTTACAGGGTGAACAGCATGAATTAGAGAGCATGACCTGGACATCTCTTGAGGTAAGATAATATAATATTAAAATTTATATACATTATATAAACTAATTATTTGTTCTGTCACCTTTTATTTCATATAATTTTATTATTTTATCTTATAGAAGATAAAATAATAAAATTATATGAAATGTTTAATAAATTATTGTACATATTAATCTATGTCCAAATTTTTTTTACTGGTAATAAAATGTGATATTTAGAATTTGCTTTAATATATATTATTCTGGAGCTTCTCTTGGTTCAAACTGGATATCAGAAACCCAACTTTCTTGATGATGTTTGTTGACTGATGAATTTGGGTTTTTTGGCTCCATTCACCATGCTGGCTAAATTAGCATTTCCCTGGCTTAGTAAAAAAGCAACTATCCAATGCTTGGTTCTAATAGTAAAAAAAAGTGTTTCTTTACTAGATTAACCTTTTGTGGAAAGAGTAACAAACATTTAATCAAAGTACAATGTTTTTCTTATAAATTTATATGTATTGGGGCTGAGTGAGTGTTTTCAGTCACTTTGGCTATTTCATTAGCCAGTGGGCAAGCTGGACACTCCACGTGGATTTGACACCCTTGTGATCCGCCATATCTAAGGGGAGCATGTGTTCCTTAGTTTGATGATTCCTCTAGATAAGTCATCCTCTTGATTTAGTTCTGCTCCTATGAAACTCTCATGTTTTTCTTCCAACTCTACTCAGCATTTTATAGATTCTTATACCTTTCTAAGGATTTTCGTTTTCTGCATGAAAAGTGTTTAGTATATATAGCATTTTCTCAAAAATAATAAATGGCAACAATGTACACATAAGAAAAATATTTCATACAGATTTCACACACCAAAATGGAATCTCATGAGACACCCCAATTTTCTTCATTTGAAACACACACAACTAATATACCATATACAATAATAATTTGCAGTGTGATGATTTTTAACTACTAGACAATTTTATGCTTTGCATAACTTTCTAATATGCCAATGCTGTATTACAGAGAATAGTAAAACTGTATGATCAGAATTTCTCTTGTTTCATAACAATAGACTAATATTGGTAGAATTATTTGCCTGAATTTGGGTCTTTTGGCTCCATTCACCATGCTGGCTAAACCAGCATTTCCCTGGCTTGGTAAAATAATTTCAGTGTGGTTTTTCTATTTAATGCAGTAGTTAATTTAAAAAGATCTTACATAAAATTGTGTGTGGCTTGATGTTACTGGTTGGTTACATTTTAATTAATACTTGCTCTTCTACAGTGTTCAGAAAATATAATGTATTGGATTGCTGTCATTCATTCAATACTCTAAAAAAAATTTAAAGATGTGGGGTACAATTCAGGTTTAGGTATACAAGTGGTCATCATACGGGTAAAGTTTGGGCCTCCCTTTGGTCCCCCCTTCACCAGGTTTGAGATCAGGTACCCTTATTGATGTTGTGTCCCCCCCCCCGCCTCTCCTGGCAGTATTCCACTACTTTTATAACTACTTTTTATGGGTGAATTACTGTGTCTAGGGGTTAGTCTACTCATAAGATGTCTTGAAGGGGTTGTCTGAATCTCTTGTACTTGCACAGTCATCTCTCTTGCCAGATGAAGGAAATTTTCTTGAATGACCTCATAGAATGTTTGTTCCAAGATGTTTTCCATTTCTCTTTCTGCTTCAGGTATTCTGATCAGATGTAGTTTTGCCTTCTTGATAAAATCACACATTTCTTGGATGGTTTATTCTTTCTTCTTAATTTTTTTCCCTATATTTTTAATATATTGAGTTAACTCCATATTTTTGTCTTCCTGCTCTGAGAGTCTTTCTTCTGCTTGTTCAATTCTGCTTCCCATGCTTGTTAGTTTGTTGGATGGAGTTCTTTATTTCTGTTATTTCTAAATACACTTGCACGAGTCTGTCTAGCTCTGTCACAATTTCATTTAATTTTAGCCCTTGCATTTCTTGACTTTTATTCATTCTATTCAATGATTCTCTGATCTCTGTAAGTACCTTCTGGGTACCATCATTCTTGGAGATAGCCGTTGTATGTACTCTAATAGTTGCTCTTTCAGGAACTGATTCCTTGTTGGGGCTCTGAAAGTTACTGAGTTTTTGTTGGTTTTTCTTCATTTGTATCACATCTCATATCTTTCTCTTTGATTCCATTGCTTGACTAGAAATGGAAAAGCTATCACTTCTGATATTTGCTCTATTGCCTGTCCTTCCTGAACCTGGGCTCCAGGTTCAATTATGAAATGGGGCTGGGGGTGGGGCATTGTGCTATCTCTTTACAATTTTGAGCACTTACTAAGAGGTGGGGGAGGTATCACAAGAATTCCAAACCTTCTGATAGGTCACAATGCTTGCTATCTGGCAAATGGGTCAGCAGGGACTTGCTCTCCCTCTCCACACAATATGACTTAACAATGAGTATGTTTGTGTAACTCCTGAGTCCATGATATGTTATAAAAGAGAAAGAGAGGAGGAAGGAGAGAAAAAGGGGAAAGAAGAAGAAACAGAGAGAAAACAAACAGACAAACAAAAAACAAAACCACAGAGAAATAACAGAAAGAGAGACATTGAAGGAGGTAAGAAAAGAGAAAAACAACCAACAAACAACCAAACAAAGCAAACAAATCAAAGCCCAGAAAACCATTTGCTAGAGTTGTCAGCTTTAGTATAGCTCTTTGAGGGGGGAGCTTCCTCTTATGGTGGTTTCTATAATGGCAGGTCTGCTACTGCAGGTTTTTTATTCTCTGTTGAGACTTGAGATGTTAAAATCTTCACCCCGGGCTGCCTGAGGATGATAGCTGGCAGGCGTCCATGGGGGTTGAGGGGGGATAACTTGACTTGGTGTCTCCTGGGCTCTCTCCCCGCTTCCTTTATCTCCCAGCATGGTTACAGCTCTCAGGGTTTCCAGTTAGTGATGAGGGAATGGGGTTTCAGACCTCAGCTCTGCCCTCCTGATCTTTTTCACTCATTACTAAGGGTGGGGTGGGGGACATCAGCTAGGCATTCACCAGTCTCCTTCTAGGTCAAGTCTGCTGTGCCTGTCATCCAGCAACTGACTCAGGATGGAGGTGTGAATCTTCTGGGGCTCTGCATCCACTGTTACCCACCAGAGCTTATGCACTCGGGCAATGCTCTCTGAGTTTGCAAAGAGCAGCCCCAAAGCAATGTAGAGATCACCCCCTGGTCTCAAGATGGAGGTCTGCTGTTCTGCAGAGGCCTCCCTGGAGTACTTCTCTGACCAGGATTTAGAGTGACTGCTCCGTTACTCTACGGGCTGCTGTTTCTGCTGCAAATGGAGGTCTAGAAGAGAGAGCTCCCTCCTAACTCAGGTCATGGTAACAGCACTCTGCAGTCCAGCCTGGTGCTGGAGGCAGTGGAAGCAGTAGCAGCAAGTCTAGGCTCGGGCTGGCCTCTCCACACTTCTTCCTCAGGACTCTTGCCTCTGTCTCTTTCACTGCACTCCCTTTGTGGGCCTTACTGCCAGCATCTGGTTTGGAACCACACTGACAAGAATGACAGTTGCTCCAGCAGTTTCTTCCTGGGAAAAATGCTGATGATTTTAGAAAACGACACTCAGCTTCTGTGCTCCAGGAAGTGCTAGGGTCCAAGCAGAGTGGCTGCAGCACCAATGACTTTACTGGAAGAGCTCTGGCCACTTGCTCCCAAGATCCCACTCAGTATCTCACATGCCCGCTTATACACAAACATGCAGTAGAATCATTTATACATTCATACACACAGGGACTTGTGCAGTTCAACTGGCTATGCCACCATCTTCCTGGAATCTTCCCAGTCCTATTTTTTTCTTGTTGCTCTGTATCAAGCACCTCAGCCAACACACTTTCTGACTTAATGACTCAGAGGCATGAGGAGCCCTGAGTGACCAGATCAGTGTTAATGTCCGGTTCAAGGAAGCATTGCTGTGTGCCCTGATGGATATGATCAATCTTGGAGTACCTTTCATGTGGTGATGGAGTAGAATGTATATACTGTGGTTTTCAGGTGGCATGTTCTTTAGATATCTGTTAAGTTCATTTGATCAAGTATCAAGTTGAGGTTCTGGGTCTCTTTGCTGATTTTTTTCTTGATGATCTATCTAGGGTTGTTAGTGGAGTATTTAAGGTCTCAGTTATTATAGTGTTAGAGTCAATATCTTTTTTTAGTGTACTTAGTGATGCTTTATAAATGCTGGTGCTCCTGTGTTGGGTACATATATGTTTAGGATGGATATTTCTTGTTGATTGAATGAAACTTTTCTCATTATATATTTTGGGGAGCCAGCCCCCAAAAGGAGATTTAGGGGGTCCGTTGGAAGGTGTGATGGCGTCGGTGTTTCTATAAGGATAGATATTAAAAGAAAGAAAGAAAGAGGGATAGATATAAAGAGAAAGAAAGTGGACATCTGTTCAATGGATAGACCAGAAGCCATTTATTGGGGGTTTACAGCTTGTATTTATCCCAAATTTTACACAGGCA
>NW_007255244.1:223841-231678 GCF_000164805.1 Carlito syrichta | reverse complement strand
AGGCGGATGAGGGGCATCCCCCACCCACCAAGTGTTTCCCCACGCATGAGGAATGAGGATCCCAAAAACTATCTCACTGTTCCTCATGCTTGGTTAATATTTCTCAAAAGCAGTACAGCAATTCTAACATCATAATATTCTAATAATCAATAACTTTTAAAACCTATGCATACGCAACACCTAATAACCAACCTAAATCCCAATTCCTCTCTATTTTACACTAATTCTACCTACACTATAGAAACCCTTAATTATAGCCCAAACCAATTCCTAAGGAATGTGGTCCAGCCCAAAGCTCGTGCTGGGCCTTTAGGAATGTGGCCCAGCCCAAAGCTTGTGCTGGGCCGTTTCTAGTAGCTCTAGACATTTATCTGTATTATTAAGGTTGAAACAGTACTTTGTATGTATATACTAATTCTACAAATATACTATTAAATCTTTAAAGAAGCTTGTACCGTATTAAAGGCTCCCAAATGTGACCTGAGTTTGAATTATGTTAAGTTTAAAGCTGAAACCACAGTCTGTGAGAAACGGGAACAATGGACTTCTAAAGTAAGCCATGCCTCTCATACTCTCAGAACTTCATGCTTATATCATCAGTCCCTGCTAGTAGAACATGCCAAAACAGCAAAGAAGGGAAGAGGCAATGGGCCTTCAGCTCCTGAACTCGTCCTTGCAGTCTCAGGGTCCGCAGCCTGCCTGGATCTCTAACGCTCAGGCAAGACTCCACGGCCGGCTCCCAACAATATATTGTCCTTTTGTATCTTCTTAAAATAGCTTAAAGTTTGTTTTGTATGATATTAAGATCGAGACTCCTGCATTCTTTTGTGATCCTTTCACCTGGAAACTCATTTTTCATCCTCTAACTTTGAGTTTGTGTGTGTCCCTTGTGGTGATGTGAGTTTCCTAGAGGCAGAAAATTATTGGGTTATGTTTTTTAATCCAGTTTGCCATTCTGTGTCTTTTCAATGGTGCATTTAGTCCATTCATACTCAGTTTGATTATTGAAATGTGTTTATCCCCATCATGAGATTCCAATTACAATTTTTTTTCTTTCATTGCTTTCTTTTAACTTTCGGGTTGATATATGTGTATGTTTTCAAGTTTGCAACCATGATGCATTCTCTGTTCATTCTGTGTTCTGTTCTCTTGGGAAGTATATTGTCATTCTTTTTCTTTCTTCTGTGCTCAATATCTTCTTAAGCATTCCCTGTAGAGTTGGCCTGGAAGGTGCATAATATCTTAGGGATTAATGCCAGGAAAGGATTTTAATTTTCCATCACTGACAAAGCTAAACTTGAAAGGAAATTCTTGGTTGAAATTGTTTATCTTTGAGGATTTTGAAAATTTGACTCCAGTCCCTTTTAGCTTGTAGTGTTTCTGCCAATAGATCTGCTGCTATTCTGATTGGTCTTTCCCAGTAAGTAGTGTGACTTTTCTCTCTTGCTGCCTTTAGGATTTTTTCTTTGTATCTACTTTGTGTAGGCAAATTACTATGTGTTTAGGAGTTGGTCTTCTCATTTGATGTCGTGCAGGGGTTCTCTGTATCTCCTGTGTCACATTTCTGGTGAGATGGGGGGAGTTTTCTTAGGCATCTTCCTTGAATACTTGCTCCAAGGTGTTCTCCATTTCCCTTTCTCCTTCTGGGATACCAGTCAGATGTAGATTTGGACCCTTGATGTAATCACACATCTCTTGGAGGCTTTGTTCTTTCTTTCTGAGTTTTCTTTCTATGTTTTTTACAGATTGAGTTAATTCCATGTTTTTGTCTTCAAGTTCTGAGATTCTTTTTTATGCTTGATTAATTCTCCATTCCATGCTTTTCATTTTTTTCTTTATTTCCTAGATTTATTTTATGGCCAAAATCTCTCTTACAAGTTCTTTCAGTGTTGCATCTTGTCTTTCTTGAGTCTTATTTACTTTTTCCATTTATTTCCTAATCCATGTTGTATTCTGGGGCCAGTTGTTGGTGATTTCCATTGTTTGGACTCTGAGGTCTAATTTTTTCAAGCTTTGTCTTTTGGTACACTGGAAATTACCTGCATTCTTTCATTGATTTTTCCTCATTTGTGACAGATCTCTTTCTTTTCTTTCTAGTTCCATTATTCAGTGGCAGGGAGAGGGGCTTTCATTCTGATGTTTGCTCAGTCCTCTATTCTTCCCTGATTAGAGCTCTGAAGTTGTTCTATTTTGTAACAGGGCTGGGGTTGGGAAACTTTTCTGCCTCTTGTAGTTTTGAGAGTTGAATAAGGTGGAGAATGAGGAGCTAAGATTCAGAAACTACTTGCAAATCACAATGTTCACTGACTGGGGTATGTGTTCCCTGAGACCCACTCCCCACTATTGGTCTATATGATGATGCAATGGGTACACGTGTATATCCCCAAGTCCAAGATAAAGTAAGAGCAAATTTAAAAAAAAACACAGAAAAACAAAGCAGAAAACAAACACACACACCCCAAAACAAACTGGAAAAAAACAAAACAAAGCAAAATACAGGAAAACTGAGCACATACTCACAAACACACAACACAAAACAAAAGGAGAAGAAAAAAAGAAAAGAGGAAAAAAGGGGAATGCAAATCAAACCCTCACACATACATTCACACACACACATTAAAGTAAAAAAATAGAAAAAAAGAAACTGAAAGATGAAACTCAATCATTTATGTACACACATAAACAGAAAACAAAAATTAAAGAAGAAAGAAAAAAAAGAAGCAAGTAAAAACAAAAACAAAAAAAAGGGTGGGGGGAATGCAAATCAAACCCTCACATGCACATTCATGAGCAAAGAAAAATGATGAAAAAAAACCCCTGCCCTCTTGTGGTGGGTTCTGCAATTGTTCCTGTCAACTGTTCACAGGTAAGCCCTTCTGTTGTCTCCTGTGAAGCTGTGGCTACATTCACAATCTCCTCAGTGTGCTGTCCAGGGAAGGAGAAGGGGGTGGTGGGGGTGGGTGCGTCTTCAGTCCTTCCCTCCCACTATCATATGGTCAGGAGGATCCTCTTTGGTGGGGAGGTGCAGGATTGTCTCCTCCCCAGCTACTCATTGGAGTGCACCCCGTCAGGCTTATCCTGGAGTAGAGTCCTCCTATTGTACCGGATGTCCATGTTACAACTGGGTTCATCCTTCGCAGTTGTGCTCCAGCCTTGTGGGTCTGATGTTCAGAGAATTGCAGGGGAGAAGGAGGTTAAATCAGCCCCAGACTCACCACCGATCTCTTTGGGATTCTTCCACTTCTTTTTCTGTTTACATCCTTTGTTTGACAGCTGAATCAGGGTAGAGGGTGGGTCACCTGAGACTCAGCACTTGTCCTGTCCCTCTGAAGTTTGTGCTTTTGAGATATTTCCTCTTGGTCAAGATCAACTCCTGAGTAGTTAACCCGTTGTTCACAGAGGTCAGGTCTGTCACTCTGGTGAGCAAGCCAGAGCACTTTGCTGCCCAGTTTTCAAGATGGTGGCAGGATACCTGTTTCATCTTCTCCAGTGGTGCCTGCTTCTGGTTGCCCCATTGTGCTCCCTCCACAGCACTTGCTGCCAGTGTCCAGCCAAGCACAATGGTGGTGAGACAGAGCCTGGAACCAGCAGTCACTCCCAGAAGCTTCTTCCCAGGAAGGGCTTTGCTGGTGCTCAGCTTTTGCACCCTGGGAAGCACTAGGGTCCAAGCAGAGCAGCTGCAGCACCAGCTGCTTCACTAGGAGAGCCCTGTCCACTTGCTTTCAAGTTCTCACTCAGTCAGCCAATCACATGCCCAATTACAGACATGTACACAAAATTGTCCATACCCTCACTGACACACAGAGACTCGCAGAGTCTGCCTGGCTCCATTGCCATCTTCCTCTATCCTCTAATTCAATACTTTTTAGGCCAAAAACATTTTCATTTAATGTGCTTTTGTTTGGTATTTGAAAAGAATATGTATCCTCTGTTTACTGGTCAAAATTCTTCCCATTTATTCCTATGACTAATAGTCAAATGTTCTAAAAGTTATTTAACACATTTTATGATCATTTATTCCACTATATATCTGAGTAGTTGATTTCTATAATGGTTTTATTGTCACCTAGTCTGGCTGAAATTTGATAGTTTATTAATTTCAATAAATCTCTTTGGGTTATTTATTTTAAAACTCTAGGTATTATGCCTATAGATGTGTCATGGCTTAGTATAGTGCCTGAAACACTGTATGTGTTAGGCAAGTACCAACCACTTTTCATCATCAAGTAATTTTTTATTCATGTCATTCACTAACTACAATAATATTTTATATTTATTCTTATTACAAATTGTTTCCATTTTATCTAAATGTGATGAAATTGGAGGTAGTTTCTGTCAGAGTCCTTTTCATAAAATCCAAAGTCAAATAGTAATTGCACTGATATTCTTTATATTTAGTAACTTATTTATCACAAACAGTAAATATCATTATTACGTGCAAGAATTGGTGTTATAATCCCCATGTTACAAAACAGAAAACTTTGGGTCATTCTCTAATTAGAGAAAAACTTCCTTTAATATTATTATTCCCAAATATATTGCATGGAATGCTACAAATTAGAAATAAGTTTTTTTTTCTTTCTTTGAATAAGTGTTTCACTTTGTTGCCCAGGCTGAAGTGCAGTGGCACTATCATGGCTCATTGTAGTCTTGACTTCCTGGGCTCAGGTGATCCCTCTGCCTTGACCTTCCGAGTAGTTGGGACTACAGGTGCCACCATACTTGACTGATTTTTTTTAACTTTTTTTTGTAGAGATGAGATCTTGTTATTTTGCCTAGGTTGGTCTCAATCTCCAAAACTCAAACAATTCTCCTAAATTAGCCCCCCAAAGCACTGGGATTACAGGCATGAGCCTGTACATATCTGGCCTTAAAATGGATATCTTACTAGGCACAAATTTTAAACAAGAAATAGAATGTATAGTCATATATATGAGAAATAGCATACAGATTTGGTCAACAGTGAATCACATATATGTCAGTAGTCTCATAAGGTCACAATGAAGCTAAAATATTCCTATTTTTAGTGCCTTCATAGACACCTTAATATTGTAACATAAGGCATCTCTTACATGTTTGTGGTGATGTTGGCATACAAAAATCTACACTGCCATTCATACAAAAGAATGGAGCATACAATTTTGTATAGTAAATACTTTGATAATTCTTGACCCTTCAAACAACTCCCTACAGCAAAACACCCACATCAGAAATTCTGCTCCTCAGATTAGGCACATAGGAACAAGTGTATAGACCTTCAGCCATGAAGGAAACCAGGTGACCATTTGGTTTCTTGGGATTTGTATCTGATTAGAAAAAACCTGTTCTCCAACACTTAACTTCTTATCCTCTCATCATGACCTGGGGTGTAAATCTGATAGTCCCACCAGGCTTCCAACTTTTAAAAAATTATTCCTACCCACAGAGGACTTCCATCCTCTCCTGTTTCTCCCACACATATATACACAGTGGTGAAGAGAAGGAGGTGAAATACTGCCCATATGAAACTATAGATGAGGACTGTCCTGGTTGGGTCTTCCCTAGGCTTCTCTTGGCTATCTTTCAGCACTGCTTGCCAAATGTCTTGAAGTGTTGGGGTATGGTGTCTGAGGTCAATGCCAATGTCTGCATCTTCAGAAAAGTATCTCACTTTGGGCCTTGCTGAGGCACAAGCAAGCAGGAAAATATCTTTTTTCCTTGAGCATATCCAACTAAGTAAACTGAATATGGAGCTGTCCCTAGAATGTGGTGCCTGTTTGCCAAAGTTCTAAGTTCTGTTGGGGTCTGTCATAAAAGAAGTGAGGTCATTTTCTCAAAATTCTATCACATGTGCCCCTTCCTTCCACAAGACCATCCCAAAGGCCCTTCTGAACTGCTGACTTCTCACTCTCTGCTCCCCCATGTCAACTCCTTACCTGTTCACAGTTATGCAAAAATGCCCCCATAACCTCCTCTTTGGTAACCCCTAAATGTAACTGGAGCCCTAAGTTTGAGGACACAGAGCTGAGTCAGCATCTAGTTTTTCTTGTAATTTCTATTATCCTAGATATATAATTGTGCCTATCAGAGCCTCATAGTCTCCCAACATGCACAGTGGAGGTCTTGCTAAACTCATCAGGTGTATATAAGATAATACGTATAATTCTTGTGTGTAGGTATTACGTGCAGCTAATACATAGATTGGAGATAGAATAATTATAAGGGATTGGTTGTAGCACAAAATACAACTCCAACATGTCTGAGTTCTATCCATGGGATCTTAGGAAGGTCACTTTCCCTCTTGATAGACTCATTTTCCAAGGTCCAGCATAAGGTGGCTGAAACTAAATAAAACCCAGATATTGTCATCCTGTGGGAATAAACACGCCAAAGTCTTCCCAATATATTTAGACTCACATTCATATTCCGCACCATGGCCTATGTGGTGGACAGAATTCATGATGACTCACAATGGTCCCCACCTCTTAAGGATACACATTTTTTGTGTAACTAGTAAGTGGTTAATGACTCACTTCTAGTCAGTAGAATAAAACTAAAGACATGAAATGTGACTTTTAAGTGTTAATTACTAAAAGATTTGACTTGTTTCTTTATCTGTCTTGTCTTTTCTCTCTGTCTTACTCTCTCTGTCATAAATTGCCCTGGGGAAGCAAACTCCAATGTTTTGAGCTTTTCTATTTATAGATCTATGTGACAAAGAATAGTGGGAACACCTAGGACAACAGAGAGTAACACATGTTATATATATATAAAGTATTCATAATAAAATGAGAAAATATTCATGAATTACAGTCCTCCTTACTGTAAATGGCCATGTTGCCCTAGCATAATTATGTTCTTCTACTATCCAATCTATATTTCCTATGCCTTCAGCAAGATCTTGGAACTGATCACCCTGTAGAATATTGTCATGTTGGGGGCTCAGTGTTGTTCTCTACTGCTTGCAGAGTGGGAACTCTGGTGTGGCCAGAGCCAGGCTGGCTTTCAAGAGTGGAAGTCTAGGTTTTTGAGTCCTTGCATAGTCTCCTTCCTTGCTAACATGGCCATATTGTTTATAAGCCCATTAAGTGATTATCAGGGATGCCCAGGGATGCCCGTGGCTCCCTCCCCATGGAGCTCCCATCTCCCTTGTCGATGCCACCACCCTGCCTCCAGTCACCCTGTGTGCTACACTGACCAGCAACACCTGGCAGTATCGCACTCTGCCTCCCCTGACTCGCCCCTGACCACAGTGAGACCAGAGAACAGCTGGAGCTCCGAGAACAGGCAGAGACCTGCATTGCCCAATGAGCTCCACCCAGCTCTGCACAGCCTCCAGCCTGGGACCTAAGAACAAAGAAAGAAAAAGAGGCCCAAGCCGCATGTGACATGCTGACCTACAGCACCCAGTTGTCTCGCACTCTGCCTTCCCCAGCTGGACCCAGCTGCAGTAGAACCAGAGATCATCTGGAGGCCTGTGACTAGGCAGAGACCTGCAGTGCCTCGCCCACCCAGCTCTGTCCAGCCTCCAACTTGGGATCTAAGACCTCATGTTTGTGTAAGGGAATAGTAAATCATAAGGAAGTTGGTTAGCTTGTGTAACTATATGATTGTATTTCCTAGTTTGTCTGTTGCTGTCGCTGTTTTTTGTTGTTGTTGTTGTTTGATTGCTTTTGTTTTCTCTTACTCTTATCTGTCTTCAGGTCTATTTTCATTAATAAGTGGGTACCTTTTTCTGTTTTCTCTCTTACTCTTCTCTATCTTCACTTTCCACTTCCCCCCTCCCTGTTCCATTTCTTTCCCCCCTTTTTTTTTTTGTTGGAGTCTCACTCTGTCACCCAGACTGGAGTGCAGTGGC
>NW_007255244.1:216440-223821 GCF_000164805.1 Carlito syrichta | reverse complement strand
GCCTAAGCCTTCCAAGTAGCTGGAATTACAGGCACACGTTACCACGCCCAGCTAATTTTTTTTTAATTTATTGTAGAGATGAGGTCTCGCCTGCCCAGGCGGGCCTTGAACCTGCGGGTTCAGGCAATCCACTCACCTCAGCCTCCCGAAGGTGTGGGATTACAGGCTGAGCCACTGAGCCCGGCTTCTTTCCCTTTTCTTACATCATTTTACTTTCAGGGAGCAAACCAATACTAGCACTTCATGAACAGATTACAAGTGGGAAGCAGGCTCCAGCATATCCATACATACATCAGTGGATACTGGGATCTGCATATAAATTTTGAATCACAGTTCCCCCATCAAATAAATCTCAAAACTGCAAAAGGCATAACCCCCAACCTAGAGTCCAGCATCAGAATCGAACAAAGCCAGAGGATTCACACAAGGAAGAATAGGAGATTGAGCAAACAGAAGTAAAAGCATCCCTGCCACCCCTGAACAACAGATTTAAAGAAGACAGAGAAAAAAAGGAAAAAGTGGAGAAGAAAATCTACACAAATGATGAAAAATCAAAAGAATATAGGTCTCACACAGATCCCTGGGAGATCAGATAATGAGAAAACAGACTTGGGAATGCAAACAATGAAGAGCACCCAGAATGACTGGTCACATACGACAAACCCAGACATCAAGACATTAATAGCGAGAATAAAAAGAATTGAGGAGAGACAAGAGGAAAATAGGAAGGAGTTGATAACAGATAACAACAGTAAAGAATACTGTGATTAAAATAAATAACAAACTAATAAGTATGGAAAGCAGAATTAGCCAAGCAGAAGACAGAATCTCAGAACTTGAAGACCAAAATGTAGAACTAAACCAAACTGTCAAAAACATAGAAAAGAAGTTTAAAAAGACAGAACAAAACCTTCAAGAGAGGAGTGATTACTTCAAGAGAATAAACCTAAGAGTAATTAGACTTCCGGAGGCAGAAAGAGAGACAGAGACCATCCTGGAACAAACATTCCATGAAATTATTCAAGAAAATTTTCCTCACCTCATCAGTGATGAGAAAATTCAAACATAAGAGATTCAGAGAACCCTGGCAAGACAACACATGAGAAGACCAACTCCTAGGCACATAATAATCCACCTGAACAAAGTAGGTATAAATGAAAAAAATCCTAAAAGCAGCAAGAGAAAAAGGTCAGACTACCTACCAAGGAAGACCAATCAGAATAGCAGCAAATTTGTCTACAGAAACACTTCAGGCTAAGAGAGCTTGGGGTTCAATATTCACAGTTCTCAAAGATAAACAATTTCAACCAAGGATATCCTTCCCAGTCAAGCTAAACTACATTAGTGAGGGAGAATTAAGGTCTTTCCCTGACATCCAATCCCTAAGAATTTATGCTGCCTCCAGACCACCCCTACAAGAATCTCTTAAGAATATATTAAACACAGAAGAAAAGGGAAAAAGAAAAACAATGTTCTACACAAGAGTACAGAAAAAAGATTGAAAACACACATGAACCAACCCCCAAAACCAAAAAGAAACAACTCTATAAGAACACCATGTCAAAGATAAACCCTCACATTTCAATAATTAGCCTGAATGTGAATGAACTAAATGCACCACTGAATAGATATGGAATGGCAAAATAGATAAAATATCAAGAGATAGCAATATATTGCCTCCAAGAGATTCATCGCACCAGAAAGAACACTCACAGACTCAAAGTAAAAGGATAGGAAACAAAATATCAGGTGAATGGAATGCAAAACAAAGCTGGATTTGCAGTCGTAATCTCAGACAAAATACCCTTTAAGCTATCAAAAAAGAAAAAAAGATGAAGACGGTTACTATATAATGACAAAAGTTTCAATCCATCAACAAGAAATATCCATCCTAAACATATATGCACATAACATAGGAGCACCGATGTTCATAAAGTAGCTCCTAGGCAAACTTAAAATGGAGATTAACTCAAACACTAGCATGGTTGGGGACTTTAATACCCCACTCACAACCCTAGACAGATCATCAAGACAAAAAAATCAGCAAGAAGACCCAGAACCTCAATGAGACTATTGACCAAATGGACTTGATTGATACCTGCAGAACACCCCACCCAATGATGAGAGAATATACATTCTACTCATCACCACATGGAATGTATTCCATTATCGACCACATCATTGACCATAAATCAAACACAAGCAAATTTCATAAGATCGAAATCTTGCCATGCACCTTCTCAGACCACAGTGGAATAAAAATAAATATCAACACCAACAAAATTTCCCCAAATTCCACAAAGACATGGGCACTAAACAGCATGATGCTGAACAACGACTGGGTCAACACTAAAATCAAAGAAGAAATTGAAAGATCCCTGGAAACAAATATAAATGAAGAAATATCCCACCAAAACCTCTTGGATGCTATGAAATCAGTTCGAAGAGGGGAATTTATATTTCTACAAGCACACATCAAGAAAATGGAAAGATCCTAAGTGGAGAGCCTAACAGATCACCTAAAGGAGCTGGAAAGAGAAGACCACCAAAAGTCCAACTTTAGTAGAAGAATCCACATCACAAAAATAAGAGCCCAAATAGGGGACATAGAAGACAAAAATATCATAGAAAACATCAACAAAACAAAAAGGTGGTTCTTTGAAAGAATTAACAAGATTGATGGGCCCTGGACCAGAATGACCAAGAAAATGAGAGAAAAGGCCCAAATAAATACAATCAGAAATATAAAAGATCAGATCACAACTGACCCTGAAGAAATACAAAAGATTATCAGAGATTGTACACCTATATGGAAACAAACTTGATAACCTAGATGAAATGGAGGACTTTCTGATATCACACAACCTACACAAGTTGAAACAAGAAGACATTGAGACACTAAATAGACCAATAACAATCCAGGATATTGACTCTGTCATATAAAAACTACCTACAAAAAAAAAAAAGCCCTGAACTGGATGACTTTCCAACATAATTCTGCAAAAAGTACAAGGAGTAGCTGATACCAATCCTATTGGAAGTATTCCAGGCAATTGAGAAAGATGGAATTATCCCCACATCACTTTACAAAGCCAACATTGCACTAATACCCAAACAGGGTAAAGATGCAACAAACTAAGAGAACTATAGGCCAATATCCCTTATGAACATAGATGCAAAAATCCTCAACAGGATTCTAGCAAATTGGATGCAAAAACACATCCCCAAAATCATCCACCATGACCAAGTAGGCTTCATCCCCAGGATGCAGGACTGGTTCAACATTCGCAAGACCATAAATGTCATTAAATACATCAACAGATGTAAAAATAAGAACCACATGATTGTCTCATTGTTGGGAGCCGGCCACGGAGGCCCACTGAGCATTAGGGATCAGGAAGGGCCGTTGACCCCGAGACCACTAGGATGCGTTCGGGAGCTATTGACCCCATTTCCTCCCCCTTTCTACTCAGCAATAACCAGATTAAGCTCCTGTGAGCTCAAAACATAAAAACTCTGAGACCAGGGCAAACACAAGCTAACTTTAGAAGCTCATTGCTCCCATTCTTCCTCAAACTGCAGTTTTGGCTTTCACACAACTTATAATTCAAACTTGTGTCACATCTAAGAGCCTTAGTATTGGTCACAGGCTTCTGGGTCATGATCTTAGGATTTATTGAAGGTGTAAATTGTAGAATATAGTTTTAGAAGACAGCCATTTTGTCGAAAGAATGCGGTTGGGTTACTTGCAGGTAGCCCACTGTGAAGTTTGGACTGGGCCACATTCCAAACACTCTGGGATGGGCCACTTTCATTTGTAAAGTAAATACTTAAGCTTCTATAGAATTGTTTAACTTGGCATAAATCAATCAGCTTAGGATGAAAAAGGTTTATAGAATATGTCAGTCACAGATTAGGTTATCCTTTGTTATGGGATTTTAAGATTATCATATGAAAAGGGTTTAAAGGCAATCATTGATTAAGTTTTCATGGATTAAGGTTTCTGGTGGGTGGGGGATGCTCCTCCCACATCTGACCTTGTGTATAAAAGACCCATTGTAATTCCCAATAACACACATCACTTCTGCACTAGACCAGAGTCCAGTCTCTTTCTCTCTCTCTCTTTCTCTCCTCCCCAATCGCCGACACTGTCTCTACCTTTGGGGTACCCTGAACCCCACTGGAGCTGGTTCCCAGCATCTCATTGGATGCAGAAAAAGTTTTTGATAAAATCCAGCATCCCTTCTTGATAAAAACCCTCAAACACCTAGGTATAGAAGACCATACTTCAAAATAGTAAGTGCCGTCTATGACAAACTCACAGCTAACATATTGCTAAATGGATAGAAACTAGAAACATTTCCCATGAAAATTAGAACAAGACAAGACTGCCCACTCTCCCCCTCTTGTTCAATATTTTGTTGGAAGTCCTAGTTCAGGCAATTAGACAAAAGAAGGAAATCAGGGGTATCCAAATAGGAAAAGAGGAAGTCAAGTTATCCCTCTTTGCTGATGATATGATCCTCTACCATTAAAATCTAAGAGGATCTGTCAAAAACCTGCTTGCAGTGATAAAGGACCTTGGCAAAGTCTCAGGGTACAAAATAAATGTGCAAAGGCCATTGCATTCTTATACACCAACAACAAGCAGGCAGAGACCCAAACAAAAAGCACAATCCCATTCACAATAGCCACCAAAAAAAAATAATAAAATACTTCAGCATCTTCCTAACCAGGGAAGTGAAAGACCTTTACAATGAGAATTACAAAACACTGCTCAAAGAAATCTAAGAAAACACAAACAAATGGAAAAACGTTTCATGCTCATGGAAAGGAAGAATCAACATTGTTGAGATGTCCATTCTACCAAAGGCAATCTACAGATTTAATGCAATACCCATTAAGTTACTGACATCATTCTTCTCAGACCTGGAAATGATAATACAGAAATTCATATGGAAACATAAATGACCACAAATAGCCAAAACAATTCTTAGCAAGAGAAACAAAACAGGAGGTATCACACTTCCAGACTTCAAACTTTACTATAAACCTGCAGTAATCAAAACAGGCTTATAGACCAATGGAACAGGATAGAGATTCTGGAAGCAAAGCCTCAATTCTTCAACCAACTCATCTTTGGCAGAGCCTTCAACCACAACCACTGGGGAGAGGAGAACCTATACAGTACAGGGTGCTGGGAAAACTGGCTGAGCACATGCAGAAGATTGAAACAGTACTCCTACCTATCACCACACAAAAATTAACTCTAAATGGATCAAAGACCTAAATGTAAAACCTCGAACTATAAACTTAGAAAATGCAGGATACACCCTTATGGAAATTGGTACTGGGAACCAATTCCTATTCAGAACCCTAAAGGCCAATACTGTAAGAAATAAGATAGACAAGTGGGACCCCCTCAAATCATCGAGCTTCTGCAAAGAAAAAGAAACCCTCAAGAGAGCAAGGAGACAGTCCATGGAATGGGAAAAAATATTTGTCAACTGTACATCTGACAAAGACCTAATATCTAGGATCTACAAGGAACTCAAATGCACTGAAGGGAAAAAAACAAACAGCCCCTTTAAAAAGTGGGCAAAAGTCATGAATAGATACTTCTCGAAAGAAGTATATATATGGGCAGCCAACAGACACATGAAAAAGTGCTCAGCCTCGCTCATCAGAGAAATGCAAAACAAAACCACACTGAGATACCACCTAACCCCTGTAAAATGGCCATCATTAATAAAACAAACAACAGGTGCTGACGAGGATGTGGAGAAAAAGAAACACTTCTACAGTGCTGGTGGAAATGCAAACTTGTACAACCGCTTTGGATACAGTGTGGCAATTTCTGAAAGAATTAGAAATTGACCTTCCATATGACCCAGCAATTCCCCTATTGGGAATATATCCAGAGGAATTCAATTATTCTACAAAAAAGAAACCTGCACTTGTATGTTTGTTGCAACTCTATCCACAATAGCAAAAACATGGAACCAACCATGTTGCCCATCGAAGTTGGATTGGTTTAAAAAAAAAAGTGGTACATATATACAGTGGAATATTATGCGGCCATAAAGAAGGACAAATATATGAACTTTGCAGCAACCTGGATGGATTTGAAGTCGATCATACTCAGTGATTTATCACAGAAATAAAGAACAGAGTTCCATATGTTCTCACTCATAAGAGGACCTTGAACAATTATAATGCTATAAGAAAGCGATTGGCAGTAGTGGGAAACCATCAGGGGAGGGGGTGATGGGATTGGCACTATTTAAAGTCTCCTTTGCTGAGATCACATTTTGTTTAGCATTAACATAAAACACAAAATCTTTGTTTTTGGCACTTCTAAATGTGCCTACACAGAAAGAAAGAAAGGAAAAAAGAAAGATAAAAAGATGGACAAATCTTTTTTACAGAATAATCTGAAATTATAAATGTAGATGGATAATGCAGAATAGAATATTACCTGTAGAGTAAGACATAACAATTACTTTTGTGAAGAATTACTAATGGATGCAAAAATTCTGGGTGCAACTTAAAGAAGAAACATTATATTTGTATAGCCTTAAAGTATTTCTTTACAAATATTCATACAACTTTTTTTTCATTGTGATGCTTATAATGTGTAGATATGAAATATATACTAGTAGTATAAATGATAGGCAATAAACTGAGCAGTTTGTATTAAATATTTTTATTTTATATTTATTCAAATAGTATAGTATTGAATCCAAGTAAATTGTAATATGTTTGAAAGGACAAAAGACAAAAATAGATTCAATATAGTGAAAGAGTAGTCATTTTGACATTACTTCATTTTGTCATGTTTTTCTAGCAGTTTGTCGCTCACCCCTGACCAGCAGGAAGGAGGCAACAACAACGTGTTCTTCTCAAAGCGGTTTATTCAGCCTTTACACCATGCCAGCTTCTTCTAACTTCTTCTAGCTTCTTCTTCTTCTTCTAGCTTCTTCTAGCTTCTTCTTCTTCTTCTAGCTTCTTCTAGCTTCTTCCTCATTGTCCCGTACTTATATCCCTTGGTCTCCACCCACAAGTCCCGTACCAGCATGTCAGCAGTTCATAGGCTCTGCAGCATTGCACTTGCGCGGTGCGCAGTGGAGGAGGGCCCGGCGGTATATCATGCGCCTAATCATGGGACTTGGCAGAGGTCCCAGGCGCCATCTTGGCTCAGGCCGCGCTCTCCACATCTCCCCCTTTTTTGTTTTATGAACGAGAGAATGCCTGTCTTAGGTTGTCCCTTGTGGAAACGTCCCTTACCCGTCATTGGGAATACAAGCAGCGCTGGCCTGTCCCCTGTCTTAGGTTGGTAACGTTCCCAGGGGATCTTACCCGTCTTTGGCTACTTCCCTAG
>NW_007255244.1:174979-216102 GCF_000164805.1 Carlito syrichta | reverse complement strand
CTCCTCTAGTTCCCCCTCCGAAAGCCCTTCCGCCTCTGTGTCTCCTGCCTGTGACCGCTCAGAACACTCTTCTCTCATAGTGTTCATTGCTTCAGCCCCTTCGCTAAGCTCCTTCCCGCACTGATCCTCATCTTCTATACAATTTAACACCAACTTCCATATTGCCATCGCTCCCCGAGGAAGTCCTTGCTGCTGCTCAGCGCGCCGCAAGTCCCTCCCAAGCTTGCTCCAGCTAGGCTCCGTAAGGTGCCCAGACACTGGGAACCAGGGCGCGGCATTCTCTACAGCCTGCATAAAGTTGTTTATTGTCTCCTGCTTCAGACCCACCCCTTTTACTTTCAGCAGGCTTTTGAGAGCCTGTTGAAGCATCTGCGCCGATGTGGTGTTACCCATAGTCCTAAGTAAGCTTGTCCCTGTTAACCGGGAACCTTATTGTCTCAACTGAGAGCCTTGCCTGTCCCACTTACCTGGGAACTTACCCTGTGACTAGTCACCCTGTCCGCGATGAGTTCTGAACAGCTGAGGTCCCCGTACGGGCCACCACTTGTCACTCACCCCTGACCAGCAGGAAGGAGGCAACAACAACGTGTTCTTCTCAAAGCGGTTTATTCAGCCTTTACACCATGCCAGCTTCTTCTCCCCTTCTTCTAGCTTCTTCTTTTCTTCCCCGTTGTCCCATACTTATATCCCTTGGTCTCCACCCACAAGTCCCGTTCCAGCGTGTCAGCAGTTCATAGGCTCTGCAGCGTTGCACTTGCGCAGTGCGCAGTGAAGGAGGGCCCGGCGGTATATCATGCGCCTAATCATGGGACTTGGCAGAGGTCCCGGGCGCCATCTTGGCTCAGGCCGCGCTCTCCACAGCAGTTCACTTTAATTTACCTTCTAATAATTAACCAAAGACAGAACTGATTTCCTAGAGATAGTTATTGATAATTGTCTTACAGCCTCTCCCCCAAGCCTGATTTGTACTGCTTACTTTTCCATTCCAAGTATTTGTCTTTCAGTCATTAAGAACCAGGGTGTTATAATCTATAGGGATCAATCTCCCATAGCAGAATACCTGGGGTCATGAAATGTGTCACCATGACCTCAAGGCACAAGACCTATGTTAATTACACCTAAGAATGCAGTTGCTGACGATTTTTTTTTACTAGTCTCGCTCTCTTGTAGTAACCTCAAATACATACTTTCCTCAGACCCTACACCATACTTCTTTAGTGCTAGTCCCTTCTCAGTCCCTCTCCCTGGGAAGTGTAATAAATTCTTCTGCTTTGTCTCTGCAATTTTTTACTTTATTCCTGCAGCACTGGCCTGCCCCATAGACCTAAAATTTTTGGTGGTCCTGGCACAAGGACTTCACTCCTTGTGGAGTTCTCTCCATATGCTCTCACTCTCCTATTTTCCAACCTGATTCTCCCTGTGGCCTGTACTGGAACTTGGTGGAATTTAATGACTTTGACCAGGGCTGCTCTCCAGAAAGCTTGAAGGTCCCCAGGAAAGGCAGCATTTTGCCAGGCCTCATTTGGGTGGGAGGTGAAGGTGTGTCCTCTACTTCTTTCTGCAAGCTGAGTTTTCCAGGCATCTCTGTGAGCCAAGCTAGATCTTGGAAGGCAACTGGCAGGTTTTTTTGCCAGGACTACTCCTAAGGCAAGAAGGCCTCTGGAGAAAGGTTTTGGACCACCATCATCTGATAGGGTAAGAGGCAAGGTGCTTGGCTCTTTTCCTCTGCCACTTGCTCTTTACCTCGATCACCTGTGATGAGGTACAATTGATAGGACTTGCAATTGCCCCAGTATTTTTCTGATATGAAGCTACATGACTGGTGAGTCCTTGTGCTACTCTATCACTCTATCTCTCACTATGGAGTCTGAATGTGAGTTCAAGGAGACTACTGTCCCTGTTTGGAAGCTTTTTCCTGGGACTTCGCCCCCTCTACCATGGAAATCATGGCACCAAGTCTTCCAAGCATATGTGTAGGACCAGCACCTCACTGTCTCTGGTGGGTCAAGGGAATAAAGGGAGTGCCATTTCCCACTCAGTACCCACACCTCTAGACTGATTTCATTGATCCTCTTTTGGGACACCAACTGAGGATGTAGATGGATTTCTTTTCCCAGTCTTCTCAGAAATGGTTTTAGGACCAATCCCTCTCCCGCTCTAGGACCCTTCATAGGAAATTCTCTGTTGTGGCAAAAAACTCCCTACTGGAGGGTGTCCTTAAAATCTCAAGACTTTCTCACTAGAGGAAGACATCTGCCTAATGCATCTCATATTTTATTGTAACATGGCATGACCAGAATATAAGTTGGGCAACCAAGAAGTCTGACTTTGTAGAGGTTCTATAGTTGCCAGCACCCTCCTTCAACTTGATCTGTATATCAAAAGGAGCAAGAAATGGGCTAAGGTCCCATATGTTCAGGCTTTCTTTTGAGCTAGCTCATCGTCAGGACTTGAGCGTCACCTGTCACATATTTTTCCTCACTCCTTCTCTAACTGCTTAGCCCCTAGAAGACCCTGAACCCTCTGATTTAGCTTTCTCCATCTCTTGTAACCCACTTTTGCCTTCTTACCCTTCACCAGTTTCCCTTCTTGCTTTTCTTTCTTCTCACCCTCCTCCATTTCTATACCACTCTTACTGCAGGAGATAAGGCTGGAGGTCATGGCCATGATGACCAACCCTAGCCTTCTCCCTACTCTTCCTCCTTCTCCACCACTTCCCAAGTCTTCCCCTGCTCACCCTTGCTCTGGCAGGCTCACCCTTGCTCTGGCAGCCTCTTCCAGAACACCCCCTATAACCTCTGCCCCCACCCCCCGTGGCTCACCAGTTTCCCCTGACAGAAGTTTCAGGGATGGAAGACATTGCTAGAGTCCATGTGTCCTCTTCCATGATAGATCTTTCCCAGATTGAATCCATACTAGGATTCTTTTCTACTGATCCAACTCAATTTATTAAGGAATTTCAATATCTCTCTCTTTCCTATGACCTTATTTGGAGAGATATCCGTGTTATTTATTTATTTATTTTTTAGTTGGAGTCTCACTCTGTCGCCCAGACTGGAGTGCAGTGGCCGCTCCTGGCCACCGCAGCCTGACCTGCTGGGCTCCCGCGATCCTTCTGCCTCAACCTTCCGAGTAGCCGGAATTACAGGTACGCCCTACCATGCCCGGCTAATTTTTTGATTTATTGTAGAGATGAGGTCTTGCCTGCCCAGGCGGGTCTCCAACCTGCAGGCTCAGGCAATTCACTCACCTCAGCCTCCCAAAGGCGTGGGATTACAGGCTGAGCCACCGAGCCGGGCATATCCATGTTATTTTAACTACCACTACCAACTCTGAGGATCTTAACCATATGCTAAAGCCTGAGAATTTGCAAATAAACTAAGTCACACACAACCTGGCCAGTATACTCCAGGCACAGAGGCAGTCCCGGGAGAAAATCCTAACTGGGACTATCAGCCTAATTCCCCAGACAGCAAAATGTTGGACTATGTGCTATCTTGTTTCAAACAGGGCAAGAAACAGGTCATTGTGAAGCAGGTCAATTACAATAAGGTAAAAAATCATTCAGGGTGAGAATCCTGCAGTCATCCTAACCTGCCTTTTGGAGACAATCCAGTGCTATACTAACTTGAACCCTGACTCTCTGGAAGGTTAGTCAATTTTAGCCATGAATTCTATTTCCCAGCTCTGGACATTAAATGGAAACTCCAAAAACTGGAGAAAGGCCTACAAGCACCCTAATCAGAACCTTTAGTTATGGCTTCCCAAGTCTTTCATAACCAGAGGAGGAATGAAGGGAGAATAGGTAACAAAAATGTCGGACCTTTCAGGTTCTGGCTTCAACTCTTACTAAATCTGAAAACAGAAGGAGCAGATAAATAAATCGAGAAGCTCAGAACATACTCAGGTTGCACGGCTATTGCCAGGACACAGTTTTAGATGTCGTCAACCAGCAAGTTTGACTAGGGACTGTACGCAGCTGCTTCCATCAACTGGCCTCAAATGTGGCCATGTTGGGCACTGGGAAAGTGACTGTGATGTCTGCATAGCCAGTGGAAGGCCCACTTCATAGCCTCTTGCAGTACCACTTAATCATCACATTGTGGAACCACCTGCTCAAACACAGACATGCATCCTGCAGCTGTACATTTGGTCTTGAATCCTGACCTGTTAGGTCTTTTACAGTTAGATGGACAAATCTCTGGGTCAGCTGTGGCTCCCGAATGCTCTGACCACACAATTGACAACTGAACTTAGAATAAAAGTCAATGTAGCTGGTAGGTCTTTTTTGTTCATTATCAACACAGGAGGTTCCTATTCCACCATGATCGAATTTCCAGGACTTCTTCATTCCCCTGTCTTTATAGTGGGGGTCAGCAGCATTCTCTCCAAACCCCTTACCTCTCCACCTCTCCTGTGCCTACTGGGAAATCAAATGTTCCTCCACTCATTTCAAGTCTTTCCCTCTTACACTGTGTCCTTGCTAGAAAGAAATATTATGTATAGGTTGGGAACTTGTATTACTCCTTATCCAGAACCCCCACCCATTTGCTTTATAGGGGTGCTTTACAAGGCAATTGACCTCTCTAAGCCTTATCCCATTTAGGATACTGCATGGCATGCCTCACTGCTTCTTTATATTCCTTCCTACATCCAGATACAGGTCCCCTTCCAAGTCTAGAATACCACAACTCCTGGCAGAGCCTCACACATTACATCTATTTCAATCCAGCTTAAGGACCCACTTTCTTTCCCTAACAAGCCCCAGTAGCCCATAAGTTATGACACCTTATAGAGTCTTAAGTCTTTAATTACTAGGTTCTTCATAACTAGGGCCCTTAAGCCTTCTAGCTTTCCCTATAATATTCACATTCTCCTGGTCTGCAAGTCTATCGGAGACTACGGGCTGGTACAGGACATGTGAATTATTAATGAGGCTATTGTTTTCCTTCACCTCATCATTCTGAACCCATATACCCTTCTCAGTTCTGTACCGCCAAACACATAGTATTTCATTGACTCAAGGCTCAGTTAAATTTACAAGAGGTTGCTTAGCAAAGGACATAGAACCATAACCACCCAGAGAAGGTAACTTATTGTTTCTCTACCACTTCCTCAGTCCAAAATTAACTCCATGTATTTTTAGGGTTTTCAGATTATTTCAGAATTTGGATTCCTAACTATGGCCTCATAGATAAACCCTTGTATGAGGCCACTCAAGGATCAGAGAATGAGCCTTTAAATTAGCATTCTCCAACACATGCCTTCACTACTCTTAAAGAGGCTCTAACACTGGCTTAACTTAACCTAACATTCAAAATAATTTTTTTCCCTCTATACAATGGAGAGGGGAAGAACAGCCTTGGGGAAATGACTGCAGTGACTGCATAGCCAGAGGATGACTCGCTTCCCAGCCTCTTGCAGTATGGCTTAGTCAACACATGATAGCTCTACTTGCTCAAACTCAGGTGCTCACATGTACCCTGTGACTATACATTTGGTCTTAGAACCTGACCTGTGAGACAAAAAAATGGATCAGATCTTAAGGCTCTGGCTTTCCTTTTAAAACAGCTTAATAAGCCAGGCTTGGTGGCTCAGCCTGTAATCCCGCGCGTTTGGGAGGCTGAGGTGAGTGGATTGCCTGAACCCACGGGTTCAAGATCCGCCTGGGCAGCGAGACCTCATCTCCACAATAAATCAAAAAATCAGCCAAGTGTGGTAGCACATGCCTGTAATTCCGGCTACTTAGAAGGCTGAGGCGGAAGGATCGCCGGAGCCCAGCAGGTCGAGGCTGTGGTGGCCAAGAGCGGCAGCTGTAGTCCAGTCTGGGTGACAGAGTGAGACTCCAACTCAAACAAACAAACAAACAAACAAACAAACAAACAAAACAGCTGAATAATACTACAAAGGGATGGCCACCCTGCCTCAGAACACTAGCCGCCATGGCCACGTTAACACAAGAGGCTTGCAAGCTTACATACAGCCAACACATGGATGTATACCCCACACACCAGGTTATAGATATTTTAAATAATGCCTATAGATTTCTCACAAGCTCTCACCTTCCCAATATCAAACTCTTGTGGTGAAAAATTCTAACATCACTATCCAGAAAACCAGCTTCCTAACTTAGCCACTCTTCTTCCCTTGCTGGAACCTGTAGAACATTCTTGACCCGAGACTTTAGAAACATCTAGAACAGTCAGAGCAGACCTAACAAATATTCCCCTCTCTGACCTGGAGTATGTGTGGTACATAGATGGAAGTAGGTTTACCACTGTGGTCATAGAAAGTGTGTCTCTCCCTTCGAGTACCTCTGATCAGAAGGCAGAGCTTATTGCCTTAACTCAGGCACTTGCTTTAGGCAAAGACAAGAGACTTAACAGATATACAGATTCAAAGAATGCCTTTCATAGTCTACATTCTCAAGTAGAAATATGGGAAGAAAGAGGACTATTAATCACTAAGGGAACATATATTAAGCATGCTTCCTTAATTTTATAGCTTATTAAAGCAGCCTAGCTTCTAGCCAAGATGTCAGTTATACACTGTAAAGGACAATAGAGGTCACACAGCTTGAAAGCACTAGGAAATGGCAAAGTCGGCAGAGAAGCTAAAAAAAGCAGCCCTCATTCCTTACCTGGTCACCAATTATCCCCAAATATTCTCATGAGGAATTACAACATCTACAGTAGCAAGGGACTATAGAAAAGGGGCCATGGCTAATGCTCCAGGGAAAACATATTGTACCCACCAACCAGGAAGATGAAATTCTCACTTAAACTCATAATTTGCTACATATAGGAAAAAAGCCTTCATATAAGCTTCTGAGCTCTCACATCATTTGTTCCAGTTTAAATTCTAAGTTAAACTCTATCACCTAAGCCTGCCCCATCTGTAAAACTGTCAACCCCAGGGATATTTATTTATTTATTTATTTATTTATTTATTTATTTTGAGTCAGAGTCTCACTCTGTCGCCCAGGCTGGAGTGCTGTGACATGTTCATGGCCACCACAGCGTTGGCCTGCTCTGCTCAATTGATCCTTCCACCTCAGCCTTCCATGTTTCTCAGAACTACAAGTATGTGCTACAATGCCCAGCTAACTTTTTGACATATGATAGAGATGAGGTCTCACTAAGTTGCCCAAGTTGGTCTTGAACCCCTGTACTCAGGCAATCCTCTTCTCTTGGCCTCCCAAAATACTGGGATTATAGGCTTGAGCCACTGTGCCCAGCCTCCAGGGTTATTTAAAGCCACCTCCTTCTCTCCTTACCCACCAGCAAGGGGACACCTGCCAGGGGAGGCCTGACAGCTTGACTTTATTCATTTACTCAGACACCAGAAATATACATTTCTGTTAATGCTCATTGATATCTTTTCAGAATGGCTAGTGGCTCATCCTACAACCTGAGAGAGAGCTTCAGAGGTTTCACAGCCTCTTATAAATGATATAATTCCTCATTTTGGCTTACCTATTTCCTTACAAAATGGCAGTGGTACAGCCTTTACTTCCCAGATAACACAGCAGGTTTCAGGAGACCTTGGCATTGACTTTAGGCTCTATGTAGCTTATCATCCCCAATCACTGGGAAAAGTGGAAAAGCTCATTCCACTCTTAAACAACATTTTACCAAGCTATCTGTGGAATTCAAGCAAGGGTGGCCACAGTTTTGCCTCTGGCACTCCTAAGATTCAGAGGCACTCCCAGAACTCCTTTATTTCTCAGGCTCTTTGAACTCATGTATGAACGACCTCTCCTTCCTCAGCCTGGGGTACGTACAGAGCCTCATCCTTTGGGAAATTATCTACCCACGCTGGAACTGGCCAGAAAACTTTTAAAAGATTATGCTGACCAGCACTTCCATGTCCCCTGCAAAGGCCCACCTCCAGAAACTCAGTTGCAACCAGGAGACTGGGTACTTCTGAAAGACTTACCAGACCAGATTAAGCCCCTCCGGCCACCATGGAAGGGACCATTTCAAGTAATATTAATCACCCTCACAGCAGCCAAACTTTTGAGATTCCTTTCCTGACCCACCCATTCAGACTTAAAACAGCGTCTTTGTCACTCTCAGAAAATTCTGTCCTAGAACAGTCCATGCCAAAGTTGTATACTTTGGAGGCACTAGGTGACCTCAAATACCTCTTTAAAAAGGTTCCTTGTAAAACAGGTCAATACAGACAGAAAGTGGAGTTGGAAACATCATCCCTCAGATGACCTTGAAATCACTTGCCTCAAAGCAGCACTGAGTAACCACATTCAAAGTGAATGTCACAGGCCTGCTGTTCATTCTACTCATGTCTATCCTACAACTAAGTAACTCTCAACTTTACAGGTAACCCTCCAACATCACAGGGTAACTTCCTACAACAGAATCCCTGCTAGGATTCCACCAGGACTCTGATGATTTCTGCCAAAACCAACATCCTAATATAGCAGCATTCCAAGAGATATGGATAACATTGTATTCTACCTTGCCAACTATAAATTGGGTTCTACTAGGTCCCTCAAGAAATCTGTGGATTTTAAAGTTAACACATGTGCTTGACATGGAGATGTAATACTAATCACCTCATTACCTGCAGAGGCAACAGAGACCTGTACCCAACTAGTGCAGGGGCCCAGTTTCCACTCAGAGCCAATACAGCAGGCTTTTGGAGAGTATGCTGTATTAAAATTTTAATCAAACTGCATTTCCTCAGTGGTACTGTCATCCTAGCAAATTACAATGGACAACTCAGCAATTAGCTGGCTTCCCTGTGGAGGAGCAGAATTGTTGGGAAACATCCTACACCAAAGACTTAAGGACATGTCACACCATAGAACTAGCAAGGATCTCAACAAACTGTGGGGAAATCCAAATCTGAACCCAGGTCTTTGCCTGGGCTGTCATGGGAACTGGATGAATTCCTATGGCAGGATCCCAAATGGCTGGAGTTTCTATTCATGACTATGTCTTCTCTGACCTCCAAGTTTTAATATGCCACAACTACTATGTCACAGAATATATCTCCTGGGCATTAGCCTTGCTTTGCAAGGAAGAAAGAGAAATCGGACAGTATGTTATGGCTAACCACATGGCGTTAAATTGTCTGTTGGCAAAGGCAGAAGGTCATTGTGGACTGGTGAGTAGCATGTGGTACACCACCACTGATGAATTATACTCTAATATTTCTAGCTATGTCAACAAGCTAGAAAATTTAGTTGAGCATCTGCAAGATCCTGAGGAGACATTACGACAGAAAGGGAGTGCAGTTTTGCATCTTGCAAAAAAAAAAAAGAGTGGAGGCTTTCACATATCTGAGGTCAAGGGAAAGAGTCCTTAGAACTACATTTCACTGTGATAGTCACTGGACCTTTGGAGTTGCTCGGAACTTGGGATACGCTGACCAAACTGAGACATGCTGGAAGTTTACGATACAGAACTTGGAAGATATGATTTAAAAAGTGACTAATTTTATACTGATTATATATTAAGACAACAAAATTTGAATATATGGGAGTTAAAAAATTATTGCAATCAATTTTAATTGTTTCTTAAAAAAAACTTTTAATTTTAAAGATATGGGGTACAATTAAGGGTTAGGTAAACAAATGTTCATTAAGCAGGTACCCTTGTTGATAAAATGTATCCCCCCCTCCTCTGGTTGTTTCCCACTACTGCCAATCTCAACCCCCACTCCCCCAACCTTGCCCCCGGCAGTTTCCCACTACTGCCAATCCCTTTCTTATAGTATTATGATAATTGTTCAAGGTCTGCTTATGAATGAGAACATATGATACTCTGTTCTTTGTTTCTGTGATAGATCACTGAGTATGCTAGACTCTAAATTCATCCAAGTTGCTGCGAAGTCTATATGTTTGTCCTTCTTTTTGACTGCATAATATTCCATTGTGTACATGTAACACACTTTTTTTATCCAGTCCAGTTTTGATGGGCAGTAAGGTTGGTTCCATGCTTTTGCTATTATGCAAAGTGCTGCAATAAACATACGTGTGTAGGTATCTTTTTTTGTAGAATGATTTGAGTTCCTCTGAGTATATTCCCAATGGGGGATTGCTGGGACATAGGGAAGGTCAATATTTTGCTCTTTCAGAAACAGTCACACTATTTTCCAAAGAAGTTGTACTAGGTTGCATTCCCTCCAACAGTGTAAAAGCACTCCTTTTTTCCCACATCCTCATCAACATCTGTTGTTGTTTGTTTTATTCATGAGGGCCATTCTCACTGGATTTTGATTTGCATTTCTCTGATGATTAGTGAGGCTGAGCACTTTTTCATGTGTCTGTTGGTTGGCCATATATCTTCTTTTGAGAAATGTCTATTCATGTATTTTGTCCACTTTTTAATGAAGCTAGGAAACCATCTGGTTTGGGGCTTTTATGGTGAGGAGATTTCTTATGACTGAGTCAATTTCCTGGATTTTTGTTGGTCTGTTTGGAGTTTCAATTTCTTTTTGTTTCAACCCTAGGATGTTGTGTGATGTCAGAAAGTATTCTATTTCCTTTAGATTTTCTAGTTTATTTGCATACAGGTGTTCACAGTAATCTCTGATGATTTTTTGAATTTCTTTAGAGTCAATTGTAATTTCACCTTTTGTGTTTCTAATTGTGTTTATTTGGACTTTCTCTCTCTTGTTTTAGTTAATCTGTCCAGTGGTCCATCAGTCTTATCCTTTCAAAGAACCAACTTTTTTCTTGTCAGATATACATTTGGCGATTTTTTTTTCCATTCTATGAGTTGTCTACCCATTCACTCGATGGTTTCTTTTGTGTTACAGAAGCTTTTCTGTTTAATGAGGTCTCACTTGTCTATCTTCTCTCTTATAATATGGACATCTGGTTTTGATCAGGAATTGTTACCTGCTCTGATTCCCATAAAGGTTTTTCATGAAATTTCTAAGATTCTTATAGTTTGAGGTTTTATGTTTAGGTCTTTGATCCATTTAGAGTTGTTTTTTGAGTATGGCAACAGGTAGGAGTCCTGTTTCAATCTTCTGCATGTGGTCAGCCAGTTTTTCCAGCACCATTTACTGAATAGGTTCTCCTCTCCCCAGTGGTTGTTGGTGGAGGCCTTGTTGAAGATGAGTTGGTTGAGAAATTGAAGTTTTGCTTCCAGAATCTCTATCTTGTTCCATTGGTCTATATGCCTGTTCTTGTACCAATACCAGGCTCTTTTGATTATTGTAACCTTATAGTAAAGTTTGAAGTCTGGAGGTGTGATACCTCCCACTTTGTTTAGTTTGTTTGTTTGTTTGTTTGTTGCTGAGAATTGTTTTGGCTATTCATGGTCATTTTTGTTTCCATATGAATTTCTGTTTTGTCATTTCCAGGTCTGAGAAGAATGATGTTGATAATTTAATGGGTATTGTGTTGAATCTGTAGATTGCCTTGGGTAAGATGGACATCTTAACAATGATTATATTTTTATCTTCTATATCCTTCAATGATGATTTCAACTTGGTGATCTGGATTCTTCTTCTGAAATTAGGATTTAAATAATCTTGTCTTTCCAGGTTCTTTAGGTGTGATGTTAGACTATTTACTTGTGATCTTTCTGTTTTCTTGATGTTTGCATGTAATGCTATAAATTTCCCTCTTAACACTGATTTCATGGCATCCCAGAGGTTCTGGTAAGATGTGTCTTTGTTTTCATTTGTTTCTGGAATCTTTTTATTTCTGTCTTAATTTCTGCATTGGCCCAGAAGTCATTCAGTAGCCTGTTGTATAGTGTCCATGGCTTTGTGTGCTTTGGAGGATTTTGCTGATGGCAATATTTATTTTTATTTCACTGTTATCTGAGAAGTTGCATGATCTTTTGAGAAATTTGTTCATGCTTGATTTATGTCTGAGAATATGATCAATCTTGGAGTATGTTCCATTTGCTGATGAGTAGAATGTATACTCCGTAGATGTTTGGTGGAATGTTCTGTAGATGTGTATTAAATCCGTTTGATCAAGTGTTGAGTTAAGGTTCTGAATCTACTTGTTTTGTTTGTTTGTTTTTTGCCTCAATGATCTATCTAAAGCTGTTAGTGGGGTATCTAGTTCTCCCAACTATGATTGTGTGAGAGTCAATGTCCTTTCTTAGTTTACTTAGCAGTTGTTTTATAAAATCTAGGGCTGCTATGTTGGGCACATATATATTCAAGATGGATATTTCTTGCCAGTGGATTGATCCTTTTCTTATTATGTAGTGTCTTTCTGTGTCCTTTTAAACTCTTGATGGTTCAGATCTACTTTGATATCAGAATAGCTCTATTCTTCCTTTCTTCTGCTTTCCATTTGTCTGAAAGACCATTTTTCAGTTCCTAACTTTGAGCCTGTGGGTGTCCTTTGCAGTGAGATGAGTTTTCTGGGTGCAGCCAACTGTTAGATCATGCATCTTCATCTAGTTTGTCACTCTATGTCTCTTCAGTGGTGTCTTTATTTCATTCACATTCAAATTTATTACTGAAATGTGAGAGTTTATCTTTGTCATAGGGTTCTTAAAGGGCTGCTTTGTTTCCTTTTACTTTTGTATTTATGTATGTGTGTATTTTCATTTTTGCAAGTGCTCTCTATGCTCTGTAAACTCTGTGATTGCCTGTATCTTTGTGATGGATATGACTGTTTAAAAATTTTATTTGTTTGTTTGTTTGTTTTTCTGTGTTCAACACCTTCTTAAGTGCCTCCTAAAGGGCTGGTCTAGAGGGGGCATATTCTTAGGAATTGCAAGTCTATAAGGATTTTCATTCTCCGTTGCTAATGAGGCTTAGTTTGGTGTGGTAGAAAATTCTTGACTGAAATTGTTTGTCTTTAAGAATGTTAAAAATTGGACTTCAGTCCCTTCTGCTTGTAGTGTTTCTGCAGATTACTCTGCGGTGATTCTGATGGGGCTTCCCCAGTAGGTAGTCTGACCTTTCTCTCTTGCTGCCTTTAGGATTTTATGCCTACTTTGTGGAGGTGTATTACTGTGTGTCTTGGGGATGGTCTTCTCATATGATACCTTGAGAGCATTCTCTGAATGTCTTGTGTTTGGTCACCTTTCTAGCAAGATGTGACTTTTTCTTTTGGATGATTTCATAAAATACTTGTTCCATGGTGTTCTCATTTTCCCTTTCTGCTTCAGGGATAGAGATCGGGCATGGATTTGGCTTCTTGACATGGTTCCACATCTCTCAGAGACTTTGTTCCTTCTTTTTGAGTCTTTGTTTTTTGACAGACTCAGTTCTATATTTTGACTTTCACGCTCTGAGATTCTTTCCACAGCCTGATTTATTTTGCTCCTATGTCTGTTACTGTGTTTTAAATTTCTAGGATGAAATTCTTCATTTCCATTACTTCAGAATGGGCTTTTCTGAAATTGTCCAACTCCACTTTTACTTTCTGTATGACTTTGGTAGGTTTTGTTTCTAGTTTATTTTGGTTCTTTCTGTTCATTTTAACCATCCACTCTCTGATTTCTGTGGCTGCCATCTGGGTTCATTCTATGAGGTTTCCATTGTTTGTGCTCTGATAGCTGCTTTTTCAGGTATTGTCTCTTTAAAACTCCGAGAGTTGCCTATATTTTTTCATTGAGCTTTCCTCATGTGTGACAGACCTGTTTTCCCCCTCTATAATTCCACTTTTGTTTTGTTGTTCTGAAGTTAGTCAATGACACTTTGTTCTATATAGGTCACTCAGTGTGAGAGGGAGGGGCATTCACATCTGCTCTTTGCTCTACCCTGTGGTAGGTTTCTCTATTGTAGACAATCTCTCCCACTGTTAATCTAATCAGATAAGTTTTCAGCCCTTCTGCTAGCACTTTGTGGAGAGTGAATGAGGGGATGGCCCCCATCTACTGTCTGCAGTTTTCAGCCCAGAAGCCTTCCCATCAAGAAAGCTTTTGAGAGTCTTTTGTTTTGTTCCCTCTCCATACAAGCCTGCACTATGCTCTTGAAAAAGAGTTCCCTGGCATGGGGGAGGGAGGATCTGCCCTGTAGTCACTCAGGACTTGGAGGTGATTCTGATCTGGCTGAGAAGATGACCACCAGATGTTGGCAGTAGGTGCCAGCTAGGTTTACTTTGCAGGTGGACTTTTCTTGCCACTGGCTACCTGGTTACACTAGTGTAAGTTATGCTCTTGCCAGCTGTCCTAGTGTGGGCTTTGTTCCCCATTCCACTTGGACTCCAGTTGCCTGCCAGTGTGCCCTGACCAGGACTCCTCCCATATGGGACTGACATCTTGTGCATGACTTGGAGGGGGTGAATTGACCCAAAATATCTTAGGATCATTTGCCCATTCTCAGTCACTGGGCAGGTCTTTGGTTCCTATGTGAGTCTGGTGCCCAGTGGGGGATGAGGTGCCTGGATTCCCACATTTACAATTACTTTATGGTCACTATGTGTTCAAAGAGACCTTTGCTGGGTGCAGGGTACTTCACCTGATCAAAAGTATTTGTGGTATCTGTCTATTGGCAGCTAGGTCCCTGCCCAGAAGGAGAAGTGCCAGTCTGTTGCTCCACAGTGACCATCCTGGGTTTCTCAGCTTTCAGAAGTTTTTGTTGAAATTTGATGAGTAGATTTCCATTATCTTTTGATATCAATTCATCTTTTACAAAAGCATTTTAATCGATGCATCATTAATGAAGATTATTTAAGGGTACATGGTATCATTTAATACATTCAGGTAACTTGAAAAGATCAAATCAATGTTCTCAGGTATCCTACCTTGATTGTTTACTTTTGTGTGAGAAACATTTGAATGATTTTCTTCTAGCTATTTTGAGGTATACTAAAGATTATTGTAAACTAAAGTCACTCTTCTGACCTGCTGAATATTAGTTCTTATTCTCCTATCAAACCACATATTTATACCTATTAATAAACTCTTCATCCTGCTCTCTTTTCTATCTTCTTGGGCCTCTGGCAACCACCAATCTAAATCTTTATGAATTTTTAGCTCCCACATATAAATAAGAGCATGCAATATGTGTTTATTTGTGTTTGACTTATTTCACCCAACATAATGGCCTCCAGGTTCATCCATGTTGCTGCAAATGACAGAATTTTATTATTTTCATGGCTGAGTAATCCATCGCATAAATATATAATATATAGAGGAGCTGACAAGAAATGTGTACACATTTTAAGAGAAGTTATCTAAGTATTACTTTTAGAAGTTAAATTGAATTATAATAGCAATGTGTAGCTTGATGTTTGCTCAACTGTGCTTCTGTCATTTTCTGTGACATCCTGTCTGTCTCTTGGTGATGATAGCATTCGTTTGATTAATGCTATCTCTTGAGTGAATGTCATAATTAAAATGTGTATTAAGTTTGTGAACTCATCCTATAACATTTTCTTTTCTTATCATTCTATATTTTGTTTATTTTTTAAGAGATGGGGCCCCTTTATGTTGCTCAGATTGACCTTGAACTTCTGGGTTTAGGCTTAGGCTATCTTCCTGTCTTGGCCTCCTGAGTAGCTAGCTGTGTACCACAAAACCCAGGTCACATTCTCTTTTCTATGCATCCATCAATGAGCACTTAGGTTTATTCCATATTTTAGCATATTAAGCTTTTCAGAAACACTTGAATATACTGCAAAACTTTGTTCCAAAGATTGGTTACCATAAGACCATGAAGATCTAAGGTATATGCTTCCTATTTTTGCTTTCACTATATCATGAGTAATGTTGTACCTTCACATTTATATTTATTATGAAAAGTTTTAATAAGAATCCAATTAGTGTTTCTCTCAATAAAATTAAAACACAGGCCAAAAAATACAGTTAGTGGTTTAGACCATATTTTATTGTGAAAAAACATTTCGATGTTTTGCTCTATTGGATTTAACAGAAGAGAAATTTTGATTTAGTAAAAAGCTAATTTGTATGAGGCAAGACTGTGGCAGCTGGGCTGTCCTGTCATGTCTTTCTGAGCTGCATTTTCTATTTAAAAACTGAGGCAATCCAAATTTTATCAATAGTAAATTTAGCAAAGTATATTTTAAATGAGCATCTAGAAGAGAAAATTTACTTAAGCAAAAATATCAACAGATATCAGTATTATTTGAATGAGACTAAAAAGTTGAGCTCCAAATTTAGAGAAAAAAATTTTTTTTTTTTGAGTTGGAGTCTCACTCACTTGCCCAGACTGAAGTGCAGTGGCTGCTCCTGGCCACCGCAGCCTCGACCTGCTGGGCTCCGGCAATCCTTCCGCCTCAGCCTTCCAGGTAGCCGGAATTACAGGCATGTGCTACCATGCCCGGCTGATTTTTTGATTTATTGTAGAGATGAGGTCTCGCTGCCCAGGCAGGTCTTGAGCCCGCGGGCTCAGGCAATCCACTTCCCTCAGCCTCCCAAAGGAGCGGGATTACAGGTTGAGCCACCGAGCCTGGCTAGAAAAAATTTATGTGAAATACATTTTTCCTTCAGAAATGTGGCCCTGTAATGGAAGCAGTTCATTGGATCTTCTGTGTTTTGACACAATAGTAAGCATTTTCTTGTATGACATTCAAGTTTAAAGAGCAGTTTTAGAATAAATACATGGAGGAGAATAGACCAGTCACCCATGCAGAAGAATTTCAAATAATTTATGTAATTTTTTGCCTTCCAGGGTGTGAAAAGTCACACTATATTATTTAAATATGGGGTGCTTTACATAGCAATTTTCTTCCAAAGAAGAACAGTATTGAAAGCAAAGGAAAAGAGTAACATTACAGAGGAGAAATCTGCCAAACACACCTCAACCAGCAATCAAGGTCAACAATGGTAAGAGGTCTCATTGATTGCACGTGTCCTTAGTATAATGTGATTCAAAAATGACACTTTAACTCTGTGGTCTTCCACCATGAGACCCATAACTTCAATCTAATAATTAGAAAAGCATCAGACAACCCCCCAAATACCTGACCAATCCTCCTCAGAACTGTCACTGTTATCAAATGCACAGTCTGAGAAACTCACAGCCAAGAGGAGTTTAAGGAGTTATGAAGATGAATACTTATTGGATGGAGTCCTAGAACAGAAAAAGGATGTTAAGGAAAAGTTGAGAAAATCAGAATAAAGAATGGGCTTTTAAAAATAATAATGTTTCAGTATTGTTTCATTAATTGTACGTGTACTATCCTCTCATAGGATTTTAATAACAGTGAAACTTGGGTGTGTGGTCTATGGAAACTTCTGATTTATCTTTGCAAATTTTCTGTAAAACTATTTTAAAATAAAAGGTTTATTTTAAAAAGCAGTTTCCTATGTGCCACTGTCTGCTGAAATCCTACAAGTATCAATACTTCTAAACTGAAGTTAGTTTGTTAAAGTGTCACTGGATGGACAGAAATACTTGGATGACTATGTGAAATGTGTAAATTATCCATTATATAGCCACTGAAAATAAATATGCGAGAGGAGAGAATTCCAAGATGGTGACAGAATTAGAGTGCTTGAGTCTCTGCATAAATGAGTGAACACAGGAACAAATATTCAAGCTAGTGTCTTTGGCAAATGGGCGTGCAAATGTCTGATTGACTGGAGACACAGGGACAAGTGGCCTGAGCTCTCCAGTTGAGATGGCTGCCCCATGCAGCTACTTGGACCTCAGTGTGTTCTATGGCCCAGGCACCAAAGACCTAAATGTAAAACCTCAGACTATAAGAATTCTACAAGAAAATGTAGGACACACTCTTAGGCACATTGGAGTAGTCAACCAATTTTTGATCAATTATCCAAAAGTGAATGCCATAAAAGATAAGATAGGCAAGTGGGGCCTAATCATACTGAAAAGATTCTGCAAGTAAAATAAACAATCAAGAGAGTGTTAAGACAGTACACAGAGTGGGAAAATATATTTGCCCACTGTATACCTGACAAGTCCTAACATCTATGATCTAAAAGGAACTCAAATGTGCTGAAAAGAAAAAGACAAACAACGCTATTAAAAAGTGGGCAAAAGATATGAATAGACACTTCTCAGAAGAAGACTTACAAACAGCCAACAGATACATGAAAAAATGCTCAACCTCACTAATCATCAAAGAAATGCAAATTAAAACCACATTGAGATACCATCTAACATTAGTCAGGATGGCCATCATCAACTCAAAAAAGACCAGATGTTGGAGAGGCTGCAGGGAAAAGGGAACACTTCTACACTGTTGGTGGGATTGTAAACTAGTACGACCTCTGTGGAAAACAATGCAGCAATTTCTAAAAGATCCAAAAATTCACCTTCCATATGACCCAGAAATTCCTCTACTGGAAATATACCCAAGGAACTCAAATCCCTCTATAAAAAAGATACCTGCAGATGCATGTTTATTGCAGTACTATTCGCAATAGCAAAAACATGGAACCAACCATGCTGTCCATTGAAAGTGGACTGGATAAAGACAACGTGGTACATATACATGATGGAATATTATGCAGCCATAAAGATTAACAAAATTATGGACTTTGCAGCAACTTGGATGGAGTTAGAGTCTATAATACTCAGTGATCTATCACAGAAACAAAGATCTGAGTATACATGTTCTCACTCACACGTGGACCCTGAATATTTCTCATCATACTGTAAAAAAGGGATTGGTGGTAGTGGAGGGGACACTGCCAGGGGAAGCGGGGACAGAACACCAATTTTGGTACTTGATCTCAAACCAGGTAAAGTAGAGATCAAAGGGAGGACAAAACTTTACCTATATGATGATCACTTATGTATCTAACCCTGAGTTGTACCCCAAATTTTTAAAATAAAAAATAAATACATATCTGACAATATAAAACAATTTTCTAGTGGTCACCTATCATATATCTCTTCAGCAAAAAGTAGAAATATAGTGAAATATTAAAGTGTATCAGAAGTTCCTGTGATCATTATGTTAAGTGGAATAAGCCAGTCACACACAAAAAAACCCCTATACTGTTTGATTCCATTTCTTTGAGGTCCTAGACAAGCCAAATTAATAAAGACAGAAAATTGAATGGTGACTGCCAGGGACTGGGGGAGGGGGAATGGGGATAGTGTTTAATTTGGAATGAGTTTCATGGGAAGATGAAAAAATTCTGGAGTGTCTATGTACAACCAGGTGAATCTACTTAACATGATTGAGCTGTATACTTAAAATGGAACAACAGTAAAATTTACATTTGTGTGTTTTATCAAAATTAAAAATTCAAAAAGATTTTAAGTTTCTATAACTGTGAACTTCTGAATGTTGAAATACTGGATTGTTCAATCTGAGAAAGTTGAATGAAGATACTAAAAATTAAAATCTTCTGAATTGAGTCATCATTCAAGTGATTACAACTTGTCAAACTAGCACCAATTTTTTAAAGTATTGACAAATAATCCATAATTTATTAAAATTAGCTAGGGGTTAAGGACTTTGGTTGAAGGAGCCTTTGTAGATGCCCTCTGCATGAGGGGGCTGAGAGTTGACCTTGCTTCTATGTCAGGAGTAGGAGGCAGTATAATATTAGGAAGGGGCTCAGTGGAAGGCAGGGATCTGGAACTAGTTTCTCTTTCCTTATTCATGCTGCATATTTGAAAAGTCTATAGGCACCCTGGGGATATGCTCTCTGCAGTGCCTGGCCCCCTGCTCTATGGATGCTGAAGGCCCTTTGACGTCATGTGACAGGGCCAGTGTTTGACTCAGGTTTGATTCAGTCCTGAAAACTGCTTGTCCCTGGCTGACTAGGCCAACTAGGCTGACACCTGAATGCAGACTCTCCTGCGTGTTCCCACCAGGGTCAATTACACGTGCTCTCCTCGGTCACCTCGTAAACTTCAAACTCTGTATATCTCACATCCCCTGGATCACCTGTGAGCTTGGGTGCAATTTTAAGTTTGTGAAGAGAGAACCAGGCTGACCTTAGATCAACTAGCCATGGGCTGGGGGTTGTTGGGACTGACTACCTTCCCACCTTCCATATGCTTCTCTACACACTTGTATAACATTTTACTCCTTTCAAAGTGAAAATATTTTCTAATTTGCCATTTGATCAAATTTGATCCCAAATTTGCCACAGAAATTCATGAAGGTTGGGAAGACAGTAATAAAAGCACAGGGAATCAGAGCCTTCACAAAGAGCTCTCTGGGTGACCTAGACACAAATGAGCCCCAGGAATGGTCCCAACCTTACCCCCAACCCTAACCCCTAACCCTAACCCTAGCCCTAACCCTAACCCTAACTCACATTAAAAAAAAGAAAACAACAACATAACATGGATATAATCAGAATCTGTTTTCTGAAGTCCTAGAAGAAAGTTTCATCAGTAATGCCTGGTTCCCTGAGAACTTGAATGTCCTGACTAAAGGCAAGTTTTGGTAAGTAGTACATTTTTACACTGTTCCTTTTCATTCAGAATATACAACAATGTATTAGGTAGCGTTTGTTGTCCTGATGATCTTGATGCTGTTTTGTGCCTTATTCCTCTCTTTCAAAAAAGTTTAATTTTTAAAAATAAAACATATCTTTAAAATTGAAAAATATTAATAACACTTAAAGTATATTAAAAAAACCCATCCTTGAATGGGTTTTACCCTGCCACCCAGGTGAGAGTGCAGTGGCAAATCTCCGCCCAGCAAAGCTTCAACCTCCTGGGGTCGGGAGACTCTATTGCTTCAGTCTTGGGTAGCTGGGACTACAAGCATGCACCACTACCCTCTGCTAATTTTTATTTTTTGTATAGACAAGGTCTCGCTATGTTGACTAGACTGGTCTCAAACTCTTGGGCTCAAGCAAATCTCTTACCTCGGTCTCCCAATGTGCTGAGGCTATAGGCACGAGGCACTGTGCCTGGTCTTTCCGGTACGTTGAGTTCTACAAGACATATTTAGAATATTTACCACTGTGGACAATAAAGGCTGAGTACATCTAATGGAGAAGAAAGTCGTGTGGTTTTTCTTTTTGATTAATTTCCGTGACACTGTTTTTCAGGCATCTGAGGGAGCTTCACATTTTCTTTAGACTTCATTTGGTGCCAAAGCTCTCACAGGACAACTTTGAAGCTGTATAGATGCTGCCATTTTGCGAGCACTTATATGGTTCTTGGGTCCACAACTTCATTCGAATTATAAACTTATGTTACAAATCTTACTGAAAGGATGATCCTGAGTATTTAGGCTCACATTCTATTTTAAGACTGTACATTTAGTTTTCATGAATTGTCCAAGCCTGAGGTGGGTACCATCCTGAATGGTTGTGGCTGGAAGGCTCCTTCCCTACCTCCATTTCTTCTCTTCCATCTTCATTTTTTTTGCCGTGCTCTTTGGGACCATCTCCTACAATGTTTAAACTGTTTTTTCCAAAAATATTCCAAACTGCCTGCAAGACTCCTTGAGAGCAGCATAAATGAACAGAGGAACTAGGAAGGACTTGGAAGGGTGATTCAATTGCGAGTGAGCTGTGCACATTGACTTCACGGCAGGGTTGAGACTATCAGTATCAGAGACAGCGCCCCAAGCCCGCACCTGTGTCCACAAAGCATGGGACTTGAGGATTGTGAGGAAAACTGTACTTGCCTTAGACTGGGAAAGTGCCTAGGGTTGTGAACCCTCACGTGCTCACACAGAGGAGACGCTAGAGGGTGCTGGTGAGCTGCAAGGCTGAGGGCTAAAGCGTTCAGATCAAGACTGACAGTTACTGGTTGTAACCTTTGGCTGTGTCCAAAGAAAATGACGTAACAGAAAAAGTTCAAAAGCTTAGATAATTTTAAATGCCAACAGTTTACATTAATCTCTGATCTTATACAAATCATAGTGTCTATATTATTCAGAGGGGATCTCTTGGAGCACACAGCATTTGATCTCCTTTTCTTGTTTGCTATTTTATGAATCAACATGTAGTTTATTTCTATGAAAACTTTTTGTTTTGTTGCTTTCTCTTTTTTTGAGACAGAGTCAGAATGGAGTGCAGTGGCTCTTTACAGGTGCAATTATGGACGTTATAACTTTGAACTCCTGGGCTAAAGTGATCCTCTCACCTCAGCCTTCTCCAAAGTAGCTAGGACTACAGGTGCAGGCCCTCTTGCTGGCCTATTTCTGTGAAATCTTCATGATTATGGGACATTACATGTGCTTTATTTATTTATTTGTATTTTGAGTTGGAATTTCACTTTGTCACCCAGGCTGGAGTGCAGTGGCATACTCACAGCCACCACAGCCTTGACCTGCTGGGTTCAGGCAATCCTTCCACTTCAGCCTTCCAAGTAGCTGGAACTGTAAGTGTGCGCCACCATGCCTGGCTGATTTTGTGATTTACTGTAGAGATGAGGTCTCACCAAGTTACCCAGGCTGCTCTTGAACCAGTGGGCTCAGGCAATCCTTTTGCCTCGGCCTCCCAAAGTGTTGGGAGTACAGGCTGAATCACTGCACCCGGCCTACATGTGCTTTCAAACTGCTTTATTGAGATATAATTGACTTGGATCACACTGTACATATTTAAAGTGCATGATTGATATGTTTTGACAGATGGGTGCACCCATGAAACCATCGCCATGATAAAGTAGTGAACTTGTCCACCTCCCTGAAGTGTCCTTGTGCTGTTTTGTCATTCTTTCCTGTAATCTCTCCACTTATGGCCCCTCCCCCATCAACCACTAATATGCTTTCTGTCACTATAGATTATTATGCATTTTATAGGCTATGACATATATTTTAAATGCTATATTATATACTCTTTATTTAACAGGTTCTTGCTAAGTGCCAGATTCTGGGTACATTGCAGCCATTGTCTCATTTAATTATAAAGTAACACAGTGAGATAGCAGAGAAACTGCACATTTTATAGGCAAATAAGATATGATGTGAAAAGGATAAATAACTTGCCTGAGGAAGTTTCTTTTCTTTACATTTTTGAGACAGGATCTCACTCTGTCACCCAAACTGGAGTGAAGTGGCACGATCATGCTTCACTGCAACCTCAACCTTCTGGGCACAGGCGATCCTTCCACATCAGACTCTCCAGTAGCTGGGACTAGAGGCATGCACCATCATGCCTGGCTAATTTTTTTTATTTTTACTTTTTGTAGAGACGAGATCTCACTATGTTGCTCAGGCTGGTTTCAAACTCCTGGGTACAAGCAATCCTCCCACCTTGACCTCTCAAAGTGCTGGGCTTGCAGGCATGAGCCACCATGCCCAGGTATAAGAAAATTTCTACATTACTAGAAAATGGTGGAGCCAGGATGGATGCCTGGTCATATGAGGATGTGTGAGGCCCATATTACTGTCCTGTCTCTTTCTCCTCTGAAAGGCAAACAGCAGGAGACGTGTTGCCTGGGCTCAAATTCTGCCTCTGCTATGATCCTGAATTTGACACTGAACTTGCTTGTTGCTCAACCTCTCCAGGCCTCAGTATTCTCATCTGTAGAATGGTTGTGCCAGTAGTGCCTTCCTTACAGTGCCAGCCTTCCTAGAGACCTGAGGGTCACTTGAGATGGTGAGCATGGAAGTTCTTCAGCAGAGGGCTTGACAGGATCGATGAGTAAAAATGTGGTCACAAATGTGGGATACAAGGACATCAAGAGAGACATGCAGAAGATGGGGGAACCTGGACGTAAGAAGTAGAATGACTAGTGTGGGAAGAAGACTTCTGGAAAGTTTCAACCTTAAACTGTGGGCCACAATCATCTGTTCTACTCACATTAGAAATGCACATGCCCGCCAACAATCACATGAAAAATCGCTCAGCCTCACCCATCATCAGAGAAATGCAAATCAAAACCACATAGAAATACCACTTAACACCAGTAAGAATGGTCATCATTAATAAAACAAACAACAACAGATGCTGGTGAGGATACGGAGAAAAAGGAACGCTTCTACACTGCTGGTGGGAATGCAAACCAGTGCAACCTCTTTGGAAGACAGTTGTGGCGATTTCTGAAAAAACTAGAAATTGACCTTCTATTCCCCTACTGGAAATATACCCAGAGAAACTCAAATCATTCTACAAGAAAGATACCTGCACACATATATTTGTTGCAGCTCTATTCACAATAGCAAAAACATGGAACCTACCGTGCTGCCCATCGAAGGTGGACTGGATAAAAAAAAAAATTGGTACATATATGCAATGGAATATCATGCAGCCATAAAGAAGGACAAACATATGGACTTCGCAGCAACTTGGATGGATTTAGAATAGATCATACTCAGTGATCTATCACAGAAACAAGGAAGAGAGTACTATATGTTCTCACTCATAAGTAAACCTTGAACAATTATAATACTGTAAGAAAGAATTTGGCAGTAGTGGGAAACTTTCAGGGGAGGGGGAGTGGGATTGGCAGTTGAGGGAAACTGCTGGGAAGGGAGGGACACACCTCATCAACAAGGGTACATGCAGAAGCAACGTTTGTATACCTAACCCTGAATTGTACCCCACATCGTTATAATAATCATAATCATAATCATAATCATAATAAAAGAAATGCACTTGCCTATCTACTAGTGGCTGAGGGCTTCCTCTGGGTCAGGTTCTGGGACTCAGCAGAGAACGGGAAAGACTTGGTGCCTTCTCTCGAGGGTTGCAAAGAAGGGCAAGTCCCCAGAAATTACGGATGTAGTGTGATCAGTGCTGCTATGAGGGGAATACAGGTAAACATTCCTCCATCTCATCTTTACAATCCCTGGAAGTTCCTCCCCTCCAAGTTTTACCAGCCTCACCTGAGACTGACCCACTGTCCCATGGAGAATTCTTTATAAATGCTGTGTCATGAAATACAACCCAAGGATATTGCTATTGCTGCTGTTGAGAAACCTCTGAAAAAATTTCTTTAGGCTTAGATGCACCCCTCTAGTCTCCCACTCTTGTTTCTTAATCAAGGGCCACCTCCAGCCCCCAAATCAGTCACGGACTGATGGTCGAGAGCCAGGCCTGGGAAAGACTGATACGAAATTAGTGACATCACTATAGACTGGGTGATCCTGACAATCATTTATTTCCAGTTGAGTCTCATGTTCACTTGGGAATTCTTTGCAGAATGCAATTTATACACACAAAGCTGGCTTCTTTTGCCACGGGACTTGCCCACCCACTTTGACCTCCCAATGGATGTGGATTTGAGGTCTGGAAACTCCCCTAACAAGCAAATCAGGGTCGGATGCAGTGGCTCATGTCTGCAATCCCAGCACTTTCGGAGGACAAGGCAGAAGGATTGCTTGAGTTCAGGAGTTCTAGACCAGTATAGGCAGCATACAAGACTTCATCTCTGCAAAAAAAAATTTTTTTTAAAAATAGCTGAATATGGTGGTTCATCCTTGTAGTCTCAGCTACTTGGGAGCCTGAGGTGAGCGGATCATCTGAGCCAAGGAGGTCAAGGCTGCAGTAAGCCATGATGGTTCCACTGCACATTAGCTCGGGTAAAAAAGTGAGACCCTATCTCTTAAGAAAAAACAAAACAAAACAAAAACAAACAACAAGCAAATCATAGCAGGGAAAGAAAATCTGCTGCCCAAATGGACCACACCGTCCCGAGGTCCCAGTACAAGGTTAGAGAAGGAGGTTAGTGGATCGTGTCCAGAGCAACTCCGGCTTCAAGTGAAATAATACACTGGAGGTGGATTAAGTTGACAAAATAAACTGGATCCTCAGGTTCTGACAAGACTTGCAGTACCCACGGGCAGGGGGCACAAGGAATCAAGGAAGGACTTGAGCCAAGACCAAAGTGTCTGCCTCCCTCTCCTGCTCTCATTTCCTTCTCCCTCGGGATCTGCTCAAGTTTTTTGCACAGCAGTAGCTCCTGCTTCTGCCAGGAAATTGAGTGACAGCACCCGGCTGTAAGTGTGGGAGTATACACCCCAAAGAGAGACCACTCATGCATCCTCTTCTCCCCACTCTCTTGCTCAATCCCAACCCCAAAGTCCCAGGAAAGGGATTTGACAGGCCCAACTTGGGTCAGGTGCCCTGTTGATCCAATCAACTGTGGCCTGAAGCCGGGGGCAGCATCACATGGACTAAGGATGGCTACCCCACTGTCAAAAGGGCAGTTCCTGCAAAGGGAACCAAGCTTATATCATGCCATGTGTACTGGCTTCTGTGGGTCAGAATCCCCTTCTTCCATTAGTGTAGGCGATGGTGTGGTGACCACTTCATGGGGCGTCATCCTGCTCAGAACATACAGATATTTTTTTTGCACTGGAGAATATGTTTTATTAACAAACTAAGCACTAAGAAATCACTAGTAATTTTGAAATTTGGGGTTGAAATAGAAGAAGTTGGGGCATAAGTGAAATTTTCTTTTCTTTTTTCCTTTTGAATACCATGATTTTGGCAGCATTAAAAGAATGTGGTGATCTATCCTGTGGTTCAATAGCTGGTGTCAGATATGAGCCATTTTTCAGGACCATGGTATTATCCAACATTTCCTGGATGAGATTCACGAAAAGGAATTATTGACAATACAGATAACCAAGCCCTTTAAAATTTGGGTCTTATTCAGTGAGTGGGCAGGGTATCAATATTTGTTTTTATCAAGCACTCCAGGTGATTCATATCAGGGAAATTTGGAAAACACTGCAATAGGTTTGGAACAGTGGAAAAAGTGAATTTCCTAGGAATTGAAATAAAAGCTCACTGGCTGTTGTCAAAAGTCACTTCTTCACAGTTGTATGCCAGAGGTGCCTATTTTCTTGATGAGTTTTGTATATGTGGTCTTGCTCTGTCGCCCAGCCTAGAGTCTGCTCACACTTCCTTGCCATGTAATCCCTATAGTTTGTAACACAGAAGTTTGCTTTCTTTCTTTTTTTAAAATATATATTTTTTATTTAAAAATTGTCGGGTACAGTTAAGGGTTAGGTACACAAATATTCATTGTGCAGGTACCCTTGTTGATGAGGTGTGCTCCCTTTCCCCAGACAGATATTGACTACCATTAATCCTACCTCCCTTCCTCTCCCTCCTCCCCCATAGTTTCCCGCCACTGTCAATTCTTTTCTTATAGTATTACGGTGGTTAGAACATACAGATTAAATTTCTTCCCTCCCACTCTTCTCAATATAAAGTCTCCACTCGTGCCATGTGATTCTCTTTCTGCAAAAGTACCCTGCTCCGTCCTGGTTACAACACCTAAATTTATTTATTTGTTCATTCATTAAACCACTATTCCTTGAGCACCTCTCAAGACGTCAGACTCCATGTGAGTATGAACAAAACTGGCCAGAGACCTCTCTCACAGGGCTATGGTGGACAGACAGTGAACAAAGAAATAAATATACTACTGCGATCACTTCAAATTGTAATAAGTGCTATTAAGAAAATAACAGGGTGTGGGCCCAGCACCATGGCTCATGCCTATCACCCCAGTGCTTTGAAAAGTCAAAGTAGGAGGATAACCTAGCGCCAAAAGTTCGAGACCACCCTGAGCAACATAGACCACCTCGACAAACATTTCCAAAATTAACTGGATGTGGTGGTGCACGACTGTAGTCCCAGGAAGTCAGGGTTTCAGTGCGCTATGATCATGCCGCTGCTCTCTAGGCTGGGCGACAGAGCAAGACCACATATACAAAAAAAAAAGAACTCTAGAGGAATGGATAAACAAACCATTGTATCACTCTATTATCAACTATCACATAATCACACAGCAGTTAAATAAATGTATTCAAGCTATGAGGATCAAAACATATAAATCTCAGAATCAGTTAAAAAAGGCAAAAGTACCAAGAGGATATGTACAATTCCCCATTGTTTACATATTAAAATGAACAGTTTTTTGGCACATAAATAACAGGGGTGGCTCATGCTTGTAATCAACACTTTGGGAGGCCGAGGAGGGAAGATTGCTTGTGCCCAGGAGTTTGAGACCAGCCTGGGCAACATAGTAAGACCTCATCATTACAAAAAAACAAAATCAAAAAAATTTAGTTAGGTGTGGTAGTACAAGCTTATAGTCCCAGCTATTCAGATTGAGGTTGGATGATTGCTTGAACCCAGGGTGATTGTGTCACTGCACTGTAGCCTGAGTGTCAGCGAGATGCTGACTCAAAAATTAACAATAAATAAATAAGTAAAATAAAGCCAATACAAAAAGTAAATTGACATACTTTTGAGGATGGAGGTCAAAGTGATGGAGCTTAAACTTTTAGTTTTATTAAAGATATAGAGATCTGAAGCAAAAAAAGCAAAATGTAACATCTGTTAAATCTGGGCACACAGAAAATGAAGAGTCTGTTGTTTCCTCCATTTTTGATGAAATAGTTTAGAAATAAATTTAAAAAACTTAGGATGGCCTCTAGATGCTTAAAGACATCTACAGAATCTGGTATCTGGTAACCTGAAGAGAGTATTACCATTTTTGTCCATGGAAAAGGGCTAGAAAGCATTTCCTCTAATTGTGCCTCACCAGGAGTTTGAGGGGAAAGTGGATAGGCTGTGGTTGGCGGTGTGTGTGTGTGTGTGTGCGTGTGTGTGTGTGTGTGTGTGTGTGTGTGTGTGTGTGTAAGGGAAGGAAGATCTTCCAGCAACTCCACAGAAGGAAGAATCAAATTTTCCAAGATAGAAATAGAGGTAGGGAATTTATGTGAGAATGTGATAGGCAGGTGAAGGTTGAAAAACAGAGGCCAGGTAACAAAAGGACCCCAAGTTGAAGCGGAAATACTATTCACTACTGACAAAGCACCTATTTTCTAGTTCCCAAAACTCCCCATGATGCAGCTGTTAGGCATTAAAACAGATGTCAGCTGGAAATTCAGGGAAATTCCAGTTCCTATCTGTTTGCCTGAGTGGTATCATTCCACCACTGTCCACTGAATGACCCAGAGGTGATCCAGAATGATCACAGTTAGTCTGAAGTGCCTGGGCTTTGGCATAAAGTCCCTAAGTTCACATTCTGGCTCTGCTCTTGACCAGCAGGGTGATGGCCTTAGTGATAGGCATATGGTGAATGACAGAAACAGTAGACCTAAATGCCCAAACTAGTCTAAAGTAAGTGATTTCAGGAAGTAAGGATGGGGTTTCAAACCAGCAACACAGGGAGCAAAACTTAGTGCTCCCAGGAGGGTTAAGGGTACTTCCACATACCCAGCAGTGGGAAAAGAAAGTGGTTAGATGTTTGAGATCCCATGAAAAGAAAGCTAGAGTCCCTGCCACTTCTCAAAGGGGGAGGTGGCACAACTCATTCCATCTTTCACTTGTTAGACAAGTATTTCGAAAGTGGCTACTCTGTGCTGGCCCTAGGGTAGGAGCAAGACAGATGTCACCTTTTCCCAGACTGACTTACAGGCCACTCGGGGTAGAGCAAACACATGGACAAGGATTCAAGGGCAAAGATGAGGGCAGGGACAAGATCAAGTGAGCTTAAATGATGAGGTCTTTTCTTCCTGCTGGCAGTGGGCTAGCCAAACAAGCATAAAGTTCTTTGGAATGAAAAAAAAAGTCAGAATTGTCTAACCCAGGAAAATTTTATAAAATAGAGTCTTGCTATATTGCCCTGGCTGATCTTAAACTCCTGGCTTCAAGTGATCCTCCCACCTCAGCCTCCCAAAGTGCTGGGATTACAGGCATGAGTCACTGAGCCCGGCACTCCAGGAAACTTAAAAAATAGCGTAATAGATACATATGTTGCCTATCATAATTCACCCTCTTATAGTGTGCAATTTAGTGATTTTTAGTAAATCTGTCAATCTACTATGGTGCAATCACCACCAAAAACCAGTTTGAAAACATTTTCACCACTGCAATATAACCTCTGGTTTCCTGCTAATTCCTGCTCCTGCCCTCAGTTCCTGCCCTAGGAAATCACAAATCTACTCTCTGTCCTTATAGTTTTGCCTTTCTGGATGTTTTATCTAAATAGACTACATCATATGTGGTCTCATATACCCATCTTCTTTTCTTAAGTATAATGTTTTTTGAAGTTCACAGCATGTTTCTGGAGATGGCTACTTTTTTTATTACTGAGTAGTATACCATTGTAAGGAGATGTCACATTTTGTCTATCTATCTTCCAATTGGTAGACATTTAGGCTGTTTCCAATTTTTGTTCAGTCCAGCAAACTTTAAACTTGGGGCCAGTGAGTGAATTTCACAACTTCTGTTAGTCCCTGAATGTGACATGCCAAATGTGTGTGTGTGATAGAAGAATTTCTGTAGCTTTAAGAGAGCCCCAAAGAGTACTGTGTTTATCCCCATAAATGCTGAGAAGTATGACTCTAGAATAAACTAAGTTGGTTTTGTGAAACCATTCTAAGTAAATGTTCTTTTTGTGTGTGTGTGTTGGGGTCTTACTCTGTCCTAGACAGGATACAAAGGCACAATCACAGCTCACTTCAGCCTCAACTTCCTGGGCTCAGGCGATTCTCCTCCCTCAGCCTCCCTAGTAGCTAGGATTACAGGTGTGCACCACCATGCTCTCCTTAAAAAAAAAAAATGTGTGTGTGTGTGTATGTGTGTGTGTGTGTGTGTAGAGACAAAATCTCACCATGTTGCCTAGGTTGGTCTCAAAGTCTCAAACTCGCAGGTTCAAGTGACCCTCTTACACTTCTGGGATTACAGGTGTGAGCCAATGCACCTGGCCTTCCAGACATGTTTCCACATCAACACTAAGCTCTTCATTATGCCTCTCCTAAGGTTAAGGACAACTCCCACCAAGTCACAATACCCACACTATCTTACCCACTATAATTTCAGTACTATAATATTATCTTCTATTAGGCAGTCCACATTCAAATTCTTCCAATTATCCCAATAATGTTCCTTAGAGGTTTTTTCTTTTAAATCCAAACACTAATCATTTTGTTGTGGTGGGAAATCAAACTGAATTGAACCAAAGCCAAAGAGCATTGCTAGTCCGTGTGAGGACCTGCACCGTCGAGGTACCTGTAGGAGACACCATGTATACAGCACCTTGTTTAATTCTAAGAAAAGTCCAGGGGTACTACTGCCCACATTTTATAGGAAAGTAGCGTCCTGTATAACATGCCATCACCGGGTTTGGTAGGTGAGAAAAGCCAGGTTAGATGGCCCGAAATACCTTGTCCAGGTCCTCCATTTTGGGAATGGTAGAGCTGGGATTTGAACCAAGGCACTGAAGCACCTGCTCTATGATTGCTCTGCAGGCCCGTGATTCTGTCTCGTCTTGGACACCCACGTGCTCCAAATCGTGTCCCTGTGTTAGGTGCCCGGCTAAACCACCTTGCTGCAGTGGAAGCAACTCTAGTCCCTAGAGCCCCCTTGTATTAATCAGTAATAGCACCTTTGTGAGGTATGGACTCAGGCTGTGCCAGGTGATTTGGGTCCGGGAGGTCACAGGTGGACGAGGGTGGGATACCACAGCCATGAGGAAATGACTCGCACCCTCTAGGTGAGCAATCTGGGCACGTCTCACCCAGGCACATGGGCAGTTCTGTTTCCAAGTAGGACTTTTTAGTCCTCTATGGTCTTGGAGCAAGAGAGGGGTCTAATGGAGTGGCGTGAGGAACCTCAGACAGTCACTGATCACGTTTTTTCCCTCCTTGAGACCAGATTTCATTCTGTTGTCCAGACTGGAGGTAGTGCCATGATCATGGCTCACCACTGCCTCAGACTCTTGGACTCAAGAGATCATCCCGTCCTGGCCTCCCAAAGTGCTGGGATTACAGGCATGAGCCAAGGTGCCTGGCTTTGAATTAAGCTTTGAAAGCTTTCAAGAAACCAGTTCTGCCTTCGCTATCTGGAAAAGGGGCTCGAGGACATTCTGGGACAGTTTCTGGGCAGAAGGAACAGGCTTCTGGCTCCAGGAAGATGTGCCTGTCAGTCTTCCAGCTGTGGGAGGTGCAGAACACAAGAGAGAGAGATGGTATTACCAGGCCAGGGACCCTACCTATCCTATTCACTGCTGTTCCCCACACCTGATTCCATGCCTCACACAGGCTCATTAAATATCTCTTGAATAACCCTTGGAAACTAGCAAGGAACTTGGACCCCCTTTTCCAGTGTGAGGTATAGTTCTGAGAGGCAGGAGAATGCAGGCAGGGCAGACCCACATTGGGACATTGCCATGAAATAAATTGTGTCCTCCTGGAAATTTATATACTAAACTTCTAACCTCCAAAGGAGTGGCATTGGAGATGGGGCATTTTGGAGGTGATTTGGGTCATATGAGTTACGAGTGTGGGATCCCCGTCATGGTGAACAGACACGAGGCCGGCATAGTCCCTCACATCTTTTGTCCCAACCACTTGGGAGGCTGAGGTGAGAGTACTACCTGAGCCCAGGAGGTCAAGAATGTGGTGAGCTGTGATTGCTCCACTGTACTCCAGCCTGGAAGACAGAGACTTTGACTCTAAGAAAAGGGGGTCACTGGAGAGTTTGCTTTCTCTATTTCTTTCCCCCATGGGAGGACACAGGGAGACAAGATGGCACCTGGCTCTTAGATTTTCCAGCCTACAGAAATGTGAGAGATAAGCAAATTTCTGTTGTTCAAGCACCCAGTCTATGGCATTTTGTTGTGGCAGCCTAAGCTGACCATGGCAAGTAGCAGTGGAAGAAGTTTCTATTCATCCTTCTTTGGGGTGCCTGATGTCCTTTGGTGCCCTCTCCCCCTTCTGGAGCCCCAGTACATGTACAGAGGTTGTGCACCCCATCTTCTCAGTATCTCCATGTTGCCAGAAAATATTCTTCTTTTTCCTATGATTAAGTCAAAATCTGTTTTCCTGAGCCTCTCCACTGCTGGGCCTGATCTCCCATCTGGGCTTGTAGAATTCTCCATGTCCCTTTGGAGACAACCTTCTTCTTCTCTTGGTTTCCATCCTTCAGGTGTTTTCTGCACGTTAGATAGACCTCTTGCCACATGTCTCTTTCTGGGACACCCTGTAGGTCCACCCTTTCCCAGGGGTGCATTGTCCCTCTGGGAAGCAGAACATCCTCTCCCTTGCTTTTGACTGTAAATGTCTGTCAATGTATCCTAAAGTCGCACCAGCTTTTGATAACTAAAAAACACACTTATTTCTTACATAAGCTACTGTTATGCTTATGTGGACAGTTTGGGGGGCTGCAAGTGAATTCCCTGGGAAAGATAACTAAGTTACTCAGTGCTCTGTCAGCTCCTTCCCTTAGCCCCTCATAATTTCTTCTATTGCAACCAGAGTGATCCCTGAAAAACCCAGGCCTCCTCAGCTGCTCCTCAGTCAGATACTCCCATGACTCTTGGGATGAAGTTTGAATCTCTTTCCTGGCCCCGTCCTCACCACCTGGACTTAACTGCCCTGAGAACCTGTGAGTGTCAACTTGTCAAGTTTGAGGTACAACCCAGATAAGGGGATGGGAGTGATGAGAAATCACTGGGTTGAGCATGCAGTGAAGGTAGCAAGTGGTGAAATGGACACACTCACAGGTTTCCTGACTCTTAAACCTATGTTTTTAGCCACTCTATTATCTCTCATGAATGAATGAATGAACACATGATCTACTATTACCAGGCTTTCTTTTTCTGGAAATATAGTAACTCAGCCAAGTGAGGGTGAGGTGGCTCACACCTGTAATGCCAGAAGTTTGAGAAGTCGAGTCAGGAGGATGGCTTGAGACCTGAAGTTCAAGACCAGCCTGGGCAGCATTAAGAGACCTAGTCTCTATGACTAAATAAAAACAAAAAATTAGAATGAGTTGAGTTCCTCTGGGTATGTTCCCAATAGGGGGGTTGCTGGGTCATATTGAAGGTCAATTTCTAGTTCTTTCAGAAATCTCCACACTGTCTTCCAAAGAGGTTGCACTAGTTTGCATTCCCACCAGCAGTGTAGAAGCATTCCTTTTTCTCTGCATCCCTGCCAGCATCTGTTTGTTTTATGAATAATGGCCATTCTTACTGGGGTTTTGTAGTATCTCAGTGTGGTTTTGATTTACATTTCTCTGATGATTAGTGAGACTGAGCCCTTTTTCATGTGTCAGTTGACTGCCCGTATATCTTCTTTTGAGAAGTGTCTATTCATGTCTTTTGCCCACTTTTTAATGGGGCTGTTTGTTTTTTTCTTTTTGATGTGTTTGGGTTCCTTGTAGATCCTAGATGTCATTATACAAAAAAGATACCCGCACACGCATGTTTGTTGCAACTCTATTCACAATAGCAAAAACACGGAAACAGCCATGCTGCCCATAGAAGCTGGATTGGATAAAAAAATGTGGTACATATACACAATAGACTATTATGCAGTCATAAAGAAGGATAAACATATGGACTTCACAGCAACTTGGATGGATTTAGAGTCTATCATATTCGGTGATCTATCACAGAAATAAAGAACAGAGTACCATATGTTCTCACTTACAAGCAGACCTTGAATAATTGTTATAATATTATAAAAAAGGGGTTGGCAGTAATGGGAAACTGCCAGGGGAGTGGGATTGGCAGTTGAGGGAAACTGCCAGAGGAGGGAGGGGCACACCTCATTAACAAGGGTACCTGCATAATGATCACATGAATTGTACCCCACATCTTTAAAATAAAATATTGTGCCACTGCATTTAGCCTAGATGACAGATTGAGACCTCCAACTAAAAAAAAAGAAAGAAAGAAAAAAGAAAGATAAAAAGAAAAGAAATGTAGCAACTCTTTTGAAAGATCATATATCCATCACTAATCAGTGGAATTTGGTTAGGAGGTCATTTTCTTGGTCAGGGTTGTGAAAAATTGAGGGGGAGGCGGGAGAAGGAAGAGGAGGGGAAAGGGAGAATGGAGGAGCTATGAAAAAACACAGCAACATAGGGGAGAAAGTGTCCCCGTGGCAGTTACCTGAAGATTGGTCTTGACCTCCCACAGAGGAGAGGATCTTTATCCACCCAGCATCTGAATCCTGACCAGAGAGGGTTGAGAGGCAGAGAAGGGGGTCCCATAGGGCCTGCAGTCTGAGTGAAGAAAGCAATTGTGTAAAAATGTAGAGTCTTACCATAGCCCAGATTTAGTCCCTGTCTGAGTCATGCTGAGAGGGAGGGAGGAGAAAGCAAAAGCCCCAAAACCCCTTGGATTCCAACCTGGCCAAGACCTCCAAAGTCATTGCCTGATGAGATCAGGCAAAGGCACCCAGGGACAAGGGTAAGGAGTGTGTGTGGGGGGCGGGGTGATGGGGGAGAGGGCCAAGGCTGGCTTAGAGAATCTCCAGGCCTATGTTGGAGATTGCCTCAGAGAGAAGTCCAACCCTTCATCCCTGGCACCTCTGCAGACACTCCAGTCTCCCACTTCTGGGGACAGTCCAACCACTTTCACCTGCTCCAGGTGTGTATCTGCAAGAAGTTAGAAAACAGATTATAACTGGGTGCAAATATACCTTTTAGCCAGGAGGAAGGAAAATTTTTTTTCTATTAGGATGATGTGCAATTCAGAGGCCAAAAACCATGCTGTCCCTGGGGCCTGGGTGTGTTGCTGATGAGACAGGAGGGTCAGGTCCTCTCAGGACTCTCAAGCTGGGCTGTCTGGGTCCCTGGCCGGACCTTGTGCCTGGGGAGGTGGAGGTGGGTGTCAACGGTCACATCAAGTCCCTTCCAGCTTCACTCCCAGAACTCTTCCGGGATAACATTCCCCAGTCCTGGGTTCTGTCTGGTCTGAGCAGTCAATTATAGTGCATGTGTGCCTTTACTGTGGTTCTGAGAGAGTCTAGGTTGAAAGCTGGAGATCCTAGGCAAGGTGAGAGCATCCAAGGAGGCCCAGCATGGAGATCAGCTGGATAGGTTTTCCACATCCTGTTCTGGGCATCAACTTCTTCCCTGCTCTCCTTTAGAGTTTTACATGTGTCAAATTGATATAATTATCTACATACAGTCTGTCTGTCTTTCTATTTAGTGGTGGTTTAGCAAAAATATTGAGTCACATCACTCCTCTGAATGAGGATGATACGCTGGACATCGTGGCTCGTGTCTGTAATTCCAGCACTTTGGGAGATCCAGGCAGCAGGATTGCTTGAGCCTAGGAGTTTGACATCACCCTAGGTAACATAGCAAGATCTTGTCTCTTCAAAAATTCAAAAAAATTAGCCTAGTGTGGTGGTGAATGCCTGTAGTACCAGATATTAGGGAGGTTGAGGCAGAAAGATGACTTGAGCCCAGGTGTTTGAGGCTGCAGTGAGCCAGGATTGTGTCACTGGACTCCAGCCTGGGAAACAGGCTATCTAAAATCAAATCAAATCAAATCAAATCATAATAGACCCACCTCCTAGAATTGCATCAAGAAGACAACAAGCTATCTATAGACAGCACTGGGCACAGGGTCTGGCAGGTAAAGTTAGTTAGCATTATTATTAATATTATTATATAATAACACTTCTTACCATTTGTTTTATTGTCTAGCTTGTATTCCCAGCCTGAGCTGAAACTCTGTCACTCAACCACCTGTCTGGGAGGCAAAATCCTGTTCCTTTTGGCCAGGTCTTATGATTGGTTTGAAGCCAAACTCTGCTTGCTCAACCTCTGGGCCTACCTCCCTGTCTAGGGTGCTGGTTGATCTTTTAACTCAGGTGCTGCCAGCCACATGCTTAACAGAGACATATCCATGACTGCGGTGATGGTTGGGAGGTCCATGTGGCCAGAATGTTGCTGGGACAATAGTCTGACAGGAAGCATGTGACAAAGGGTCCATCTGGGTCAATACGATGCTCTCTGTGCCAGGGAGGACCAGGCTTTCAGGGCCAGGTGAGCAGGGAGGTCTTCCTGGTGGTGGGGTTAGTTATGAGGAAAACAGGGAAACAGTGTGGAGGTTGCAGAGAAAATGTCCTCTTACCCTACGGTGCCTAGAGGACTGGCCTTTGGGGTGGGGACCCAAGCTTTGGATAGAGATGGTAACAGAGCCTTGTGTACCAGCTGGGTCTGTGGTCGTTTGTTCGTGGGGCAGGGGCACATTGAAGACTCTGGGATAAAGGGCTTTACTAAGGATGCCCATGCCCAAGACCTTGCAGGGCATGGGATGTCAGGGCCAGTCAGGAGCTGAGCAGATTTCCTGAGGGGATATGTGTCACTCCCCAGGACACGTATTCTTTATTCGGCCTCCTTTCAGTGGTTGGGACTAAACCTCACACGCCCCCTTCTGTCTCTCTCTAGGCATCTGCACCTTACATGAACGGTTCTCCCCAGCCGTTGGGTTCACTGGCTGCTGGAAAGTTATGCCATGGGGGCTTTGGTCAGGGGTTCTCCCTACCCAACCAGCTGTGGCCTTTGTCTTGTGGCCATGGCAAAGGAAGCCAGCAAGAGTTCACATGGTCTGCACATGGGAACAGCCTGGGGCTGCTTCCTGGGGGATGATGTGTCTGGCTGTGCATGGACTTTGTCCACTATACTCTTCAGCTTCTAATTTGGCTCCTGAAGAATCCATCATTAATCCTCATTTTCCCCATGGTGCACACATCTCTTTATATTGTTCTTATCTTGTTTTGGGGAACTCATTTTCTTCTTTCTTTCTTTTTTTTTTTTTGAGTTAGGGTCTCACTCTGTTGCCCAGGCTATAGTGCAGTTGCACCATCACAGCCCTGAACTTCTGGGCTTGGGCAATCCTGCCATCTCAGCCTCCCCAAGTAACTGGGACTCTAAGCATATGCTACCACATCCAGCTAAATTTTTTATTTTTATTTTTCCGGTAGAGACAAAGTCTCTCACTGTGTTGCCTAAACTGATCTCGAACTCCTGGGCTCAAGCAATGTCTCCCAAAGTGTTGGAATTACAGGTAAGGGAAACTGCACCTGGCTGGAAAATGACTTCTTTACTAGTCTCTCCCCGTTTGGACTGAGAGCTCATAGAAGGGGTGGACATCACACATGCATTTGTGGCTTATAAGCCTCAACGACACACTCAGGGTGTACTGAGTGTGTCTTTGCTTAGTAGTTGTGGGAAAGGGGTGCTAATGTTACCATGTGCGGAGGGCAGGATATGATGCAACTCCCACAAAACACTCGCTCCTCCAGGCTGTGCTGACCTCAGCATGCTGGCCCTGGTTTGAGATTCGGGGTCATTTAGGTGATGAACTAGCTTCCTTGCATGTCCTGAATGGCTGCAGGGCATTTGTTGAATGTCCCAGAGTAAATATTGGTGCATGCACTTTATTTATTTATTTTATTTATTTTTATCTTTTTATTTAATCAATATTTTTTATTATGATGTGGGTTACAGTTAAGGGTTAGGTATACAAATACGTTTCATTCAGGCACCCTGTTGATAAGAGGTGTTTCCCCGTCCCCAGACAGATATTTGCTACCGTTAATCCCATGTCCCTCCACTCCACAGTTTCCCACTACTGTCAGTCATTTTCTTTTTTTCCTTTTTTTTTTCTTTTTTTTTAAATCAATATATTTTTATTATGATGTTGTGGGGTACAGTTAAGGGTTAGGTATACAATTATGTTTCATTCAGGAACCCTGTTGATAAGAGGTGTTTCCCTGTCCCCAGACAGATATTTGCTACTGTTAATCCCATCTCCCTTCCCCCCGATAGTTTCCCAGTACCATCAGTCATTTTCATAGTATTACATTGGATGTTCAAGGTCCATTATATGAGTGAGAACACATGATACTAGGATCTTTGTTTCTGTGAGAGGTCACTCAGTATTATAGTCTCTAGTTCCATCCAGGTTGCTGCAAAATTCATGATTTTGTTCTTTTTTATGGCTGCGTAGTATTCCATCGTGTATATGTACCACATTTTTTTAATCCAGTCCTCTTTTGATGGGCAGCATGGTTGTTTCCAGATTCTTGCTATTGGGAACAATGCTATGATAAACATATGCGTACAAGTATCTTTTTTATACAGTGATTTGAGTTCTTCAGGATATATTCCCAGTAGGGGGATTGAGGGTATATGGGAGGTTGATATTTAGAGCTTTTAGGAATCGCCACACTACTTTCCACAGAGGTTGCACTAGTTTACACTCCCACCAACAGTGTAGAAGTGTTCCCTTTTCGCCACACCCTCTCCAGCAGCTGTTATTTTTTGAGTTGTTGATAATTGCCCTTCTGACTGGAGTTAGGTGGTATCTCAGTGTGGTTTTGATTTTATCTCCCTGATGATTAGTGAGGTTGAACATTTCTTCATGTGTCTGTTGGCTGCTCGGATGTCTTCCTTTGTGAAGTGTCTGTTCATATCTTTTGCCCATTTTATAATGGGGTTGTTTGTTTTTTTCTTTTCAGCATGTTTGAGTTCCTGTAGATCCAAGATATTAAGCCTTTGTCAGACCTGGTGTTGTCAAATACCTTTTCCCAGTCTGTAGGCTGTCTCCCTGCTTTCTTGATGGTTTCTTTGACTTTGCAGAAGCTTGTCAGTTTAATAAAGTCCCACTTGTCTATCTTGTCTCTTATGACCTGTGGGTTTTGGGTTTTCTTCAGGAATTGGATGCCAGTTCCGATTTCCATGAGGGTATGTCCTTCATTTTCTAAGGTTCTTATGGTTTGAGGTTTTACATTTAGATCTCTGATCCATTTGGAGTTAACCTTTGTGCATGGGGTTAGATAGCGGTCCTGTTTCAATCTTCTGCATGTGGTCAGCCAGTTTTCCCGGCACCATTTACTGAATAGGTTCTCCTCTCCCCAGTGGTAGGTAGTAGAGGCTTTGTCGAAGATGAGTTGGTTGAGAAATTGAGGTTTTGCTTCTGGAATCTTAATTCTATTCCATTGATCTATATGCCTATTCCCATACCAATACCAAGCTGTTTTGATGATCGTAGCTTTATAGTAAAGTTTGAAGTCTGGTAATGTGATACCACCTGCTTTGTTTTTTTTGCTGAGGATTGTTCTGGCTATTCTTGGATGTTTGTGTTTCCATATGAATTCCTGTGTTGTTTTCCTAGGTCTGAGAAGAATGTTGCTGGCAATTTGATGGGTATTGCATTGAATTTGTAGATTGCCTTAGGTAAGATGGACATCTTCACAATGTTGATTCTTCCAATCCATGAGCATGGGATATTTTTCCACTTGTTTGTGTCATCTTTGATTTCTTTGGGCAGTGTTTTGTAGTTTTCCTTGTAAAGGTCTTTCACATCTCTGGTTAGGAAGATGCCAAGGTATTTCATTTTTTTTGTGGCTATTGTGAATGGAATTGTGGTTTTTATTTGGGTTTCCGTTTATTTATTATTGGTGTAAAGAAATGTGATTGTCTTTTGCACATGTATTTTGTATCCTGAGACTTTGCCAAAGGCCTTTATCAGTGTAAGGAGGTTTTTGACAGATTCTCTTGGGTTTCCAAGGTATACGATCATGTCATCTGCAAAGAGAGATAACTTGTCTTCCTCTTTTCCTATTTGGATACCCCTGATTGCCTTCTCTTCTCTGATGGCTCTAGCCAGGACTTCTAATACTATATTGAACAGGAGGGGTGAGAGTGGGCATTCTTGTCTTGTTCCCGTTTTCAAGGGAAATGGTTCCAGTTTTTGTCTACTTAGAAGTATGCTAGCTGTGGGTTTCTCGTAGATGGCTTTTACTATTTTGAGGTATGTTCCCCGTATGCCTAGAGGTTCGAGGGTTTTTATCAAGAATGGGTGCTGGATTTTATCAAAAACTTCTTCTGCATCTAATGATATAAACATGTGGTTTTTGTTTTGACATCTGTTGATGTATTTAATTACACTTATGGTTTTACGGATGTTGAATCAGCCTTGCATCCCAGGGATGAAGCCTACTTGGTCATGATGGATGATTTTTGAGATGTATTGTTGAATCTGGTTTGCTAGGATCTTGTTGAGAATTTTAGCATCTATGTTCATCAAAGATAATGGCCTGTAGTTCTCTTTCTTTGTTGGATCTTTACCTGGCTTGGGTATCAATGTGATGTTGGCTTCGTAAAATGATTTGGGGAGAGTTCCATCTTTTTCAATCACCTGGCATACCTTCAGTAGGATTGGAATCAGCTCCTCCTTAAATGTCTTGTAGAATTCTGCTGGAAAACTATCTGGACCAGGGCTTTTTTTTGTAGGTAGTTTTCTTATTACGTAGTCGATTTCCTTGATTGTTATTGGTCTATTTAGGGTCTCAATTTCTTCTTGATCCAACCTAGGTAGGTTGTGTGATGTCAGAAATTCCTCCATTTCCTTAAGGTTTTCAAGTTTGTTTCCATACAAGTGTACATAGTACTCTCTAATGATCTTTTGTATTTCTTTAGGGTCAGATGTGACTTCATCTTTTGTGTTTCTGATTGTGCTTATTTGGGTTTTTTCTCTTTTTTTCTTGGTCAGTCTAGCTAGGGGACCATCGATCTTGTTTATCCTTCGAAGAACCAGCT
>NW_007255244.1:174271-174621 GCF_000164805.1 Carlito syrichta | reverse complement strand
GTCTAGGGTTGTGAGTGGGGTATAAAGTCCCCAGTTATGATGGTGTTAGAGTCAATATCTTTCTTTAGTTTTCCTAGAAGTTGCTTTATGAAAGTTGACGCACCTATGTTGGGTGCATATGTGTTTAGGATAGATATTTCTTGTTGATGGAATGAACCTTTTATCATTATGTAGGGTCCTCTGTATCTTTTTAAATTTTTGATAGCTTAAATGGTATTTTGTCTGAAATTAGGATTGCGACTCCTCCTTTCTTTGTGTTTCCCATCCCCTTACTTTGAGTCTGTGTATGTCTTTTCTAGTGAGATGGGTCTCTTGAAGGCAGTATATTGTTGCCTGGTGATATTTTATCC